>NW_010199883.1:0-55050 GCF_000695765.1 Mesitornis unicolor
TCGGCAATAACGGGGCGGCAGTAACGGGTGTTTTGTGGCGGACGCGAGCGACGAGAGCCCCCCGTGACGGGCTTTTTGTTAGAACGCTTCATGCACCGACTGCCGGCAACGCCTCCGCATCCTCGCGAGCTCAAGGTCTCGGGCTTGGTCGGCATCTTCGTCCCTCACGGACTTGCAGTGTTTCAGTGCCAGATCTCTGCGTTTCATGCCTTAACCAATTTCTACGCTATGTCTGTTAGCTGGAGTAGTCACGGCTATTGATGCGAGCTGGTCTTTATTTTGTCCCTTGCATCATTAGTGACATTGCTGGCTGTGCCCCTGGTGCGAAGTCTTAACATCGGTGTTGGAGACCGGGGGAATCCATGTGATGGTGGAGCGAGTGTGCAGTGGGGACGTGAGAGAAGTAGTGGAGCCTTGAAAAGGGAGCAGATGGGATCCATAACCTGTAGGAGAGTGCAAAGACACTCACCGTGTCATTTCTTTCATGTTTATTTTGCTGATACAGTCCATAGTTTAAGGACTTGATCTTACAAACAGCTGTGTGAAGGAGTGAAGCCTTAATCACATAACAGCTTTGATGAATTCCCTGTGATAACTGTCCTTGTGCAAATTGGAGTGGCTCATGTAAGGGCCAGTGCTTTCATCAAGGTAACACGCTGCAGACAGGGCTTGTGCACAGAGCACCCAAGAACCTCAGTGAAGCCCCTCCAGTCTCTTCCATAGTCTGGTCCAGCTGCTTTCTCAGAAATGTCACTCAAAATGTGCCTTTCCCCTTCCAGCTGTTATGCTGCGTCCTCCTACTGCATCCTATGGAGATCGCTCTGGGAGTGGGCTCCTTTGCCTAGACCCATGCAATCACCAGAGCTTGTCTGAGGCAGATTTGGATGGGGTTTTGTGAATTTCAGACCTGGTGTCTCAGATTGGAGAACTGGGAAGAGGTAGCCTAGTGCAGGTGTTCTGGGCCTCTTGGGATCACAGTCACCGTAGATCTTTTATGCTTTGTGTTGTCTTTCTGATATTTGATGGAAACTGAAGGAGGTTACAGCTAGCTTGGAAGTGTACTGTTAGGAACCTTTAAAACAGAAAGGCAAGTTTGGTGGCGTTATCTTTGATCAACTGCTTCACGAACATAATTTTTAAAATTTCTTTTCTCTTACACAATAGAATAAATTATAATTAGGACTCCAGTACCTTTGCAGATATATTATGAGAAATACAGATATGTATTTGTCTTGTTGTTATAAAACAAATACAACGAAAAATTAATTCAGTGATTTTATGTGCATGGAATCACTTTTTGCACCATTTGATTCAGCAGTTGTTTATAGTTTGGACCTCTGGCTATGTAATGTGGGGACCAATACACTGTTAGTGCTTTAAGCCAATTCCTGAAGAATATTGCACCTGAAAAGTTACATTGGCTTAGTGAAACTGCTCATCTGTTTCTGCAGAATGTCAGTCGATGACTTATCATGAGATCAGTCAACACTGTTGTGCTTCTCCAGACAGAGCCATAGAAAAGTGCAGCCCTTTTGCACAGGTGGGATGTGAAGTTTGCAAGACTCTGGGAACTGTCCGGCCCAACAGAGAATGTAGGTCCATATCTGCAAAACTAAAAGTTGGCTCGGTTCTTACTCATTATAGTATAAGAAAGTGCAAAGCACTGCTTCTTGCCTTGGACTTTATGACTGACTCAAATTTAGTGTATATATAGATTTACGCAATTGTGTGTGTATATCAATGCTTTTTCTACTATGCAAAACCAAATTATTTGGATGTTACTTGAACCAAAAGTAAACTCCTAGGTTTGTGTTTTTTTAATCATTGTGAGTTGGAAGGCTTTTTCACTTAAGCTGTTTCCTTGTGTTTCCATCAAATGTTTGATGGAAGTTTTCTGAAAATGAAATGTCACATATTCTGGTGACCGCAAAGATGGAGATATGCCTGGTGCAGATTGATGAGTCAGAACTCTTTGTCCTATGGGAGCCACAACACAAGGACGTTTGGGAAGTAGACCCCCTTTTAGATTTCTTTTTAGTCTTCCCAGGAGCCAGTAAGTGCAGGCTTAACCAGCAAAAGTTAAATTTTACAACCTAAGAAGTCAAACGGGGGACAAAGCAGCGTGTCTGCAGTCCCTGCTGTAGGTTGGACTGCACGGCCAGCCTACGACAGGAAGAGTTAACTCAGTGCAGAGACTGCCATTGATTTTAATGAGCTCTGGAGATGGCCTGAACTCAAGGATCGGTGGCTTGGCTTTATTGGAATGCCACCAGCATCACGTTGAGACATGCATACACAGATACACATACATCCTCTTAAAGTCTGAAATAGCTTTCAAAAGCAATGCCAATGCCACAAGCAAAGATGCCGTTTGAATTTCATCAGTTTCTACTAAAGGAATTCAAACACATTGCATGAGGTTTTGTTACTTGACGTTGGTTTTAGTGGAAATGCAGTTCTGTCCCATCATCATTCCTTCAGATGAGGTTCTTCAGTCTGCTTAAGATCAATCTCTTGTGCTGTTTAAGCGTAAAGCTAAATAAGCTTCTCTTCAGCTGGAGAGGTTTCTCTGTATCTTTGGTTGACATGTCCTACAGGTTTGAACTTGAAACCACCTCTTTGGCGAGCAGCAGACACTGAGATTTGCAGCTGATGTTATTAACAAAGATTGTTTTAGCTGCTATTCCTGCCTCGCTCCTGCTGACTATTGCAGTTCACCCATAAATCTCATGAGATCTCATCAGGTCATAACTCATGCAGCCAAGCAATCATGCAAGACTCAACACTCTTCTGACCAACCAGAACTGCCAAAGTACATACTCGGCCACGAAACGTGAAAGCTTTAATGATTCTGAAACTAAAACTTAAGAGAGCAACAAATATTATTTCCAATATTCTTGCTTGTTTAAACCATAAGTTTTGCTGACTCAGGAATGCTGAATTTAGGGTGGCTGCACTATTCTAAGCTCTTAAAACTGTAGGAAGTAGCGAGGATCTTATTTCACAGCTTCTTTTAAAATTGCTGCCTAAAAGCCTGTGGGGGGAAAATGGAGCTTAGTGCACATACTTATTTTGCTTACAAGCTTGATGCCCTCTCTAGAGCTGACCTCAGCGAAATGGTATGTTCTGGAGTTACACAGCCTCTCCTGCTTTCACTGCCATTCCTTGGCTTTTCATCTGCTGTTCCAGACGTTTCTTCTTTCTGCTGAACTTTTCTGCATTTCTTAAATTTCGCTGTTATTTACTAGTAAGAAGAGGCTGCCATCATTCATAGAAGTCTGTTAAATATTATTGCTACAATTTGCCAGAAAATGTGACAGTAGCTTGCAGTTAAGTCACTTTTTTTCCTCCTAGTTTACACTTAACAAGACCGTTTCTGTATTCCACTGTGTTAAGTGGGAAGGATACTTGGCAGCACATAAGGGGTTAATGCTGCTGCAGTTTGGCTGGTTCTTTGCCAGCCTCTGCTCTTTTGAGTGCCAAGACTATTCCCAGCTTAGGAGAGCTGGAGCTGCAGCCCTCACCATGCGATCTGGGGACATTTGTCTTGCCCCTGGATCGTGCTATCTGGCAAACCAGCATCTTTTCCCAGGCCTGTTGCTGACTTGCTGCACATGGCTACATGTGACAGATAACAGGGGTCTAAGGCCCTTCCTTGCAATGTCAGGATAAATTTTATCTCTGTGCTTCAAGAAACTGTCTGTATATTCCTAAGCACTGGTATCTGTATATTCCTAATCACTGGTAATGGCAGGAAGTAGGTTTAGAGAAGATACATTCTCTCATCCTATTTTCTTTCAAAGCTGTGTCAGGATTTCTGAGTTCTCTTGAATTTAGCCTCTGTTTTTCTTATATGATGCATTTCATTATCTCAGTAGGAGGAAGTGAAAGGGTGAGGGAAAGTAGGGGAGATACAGGATATAGAATAGGGGAGGTAGGCTGTGTGGTTTACTTGACATCTGAGAAAGAGTCTAAGAGTTTTTTCTGTACATTTAAACTATAGACTCGTACAGTTACCCAGGAACATACTACAAGCCGGGAGTGTATATGAATGGTGCGTGCTTGATTTTGTTGCTTTTTCAGTCTACATGTTATATTTGAGTCTGCCAGCAAATGATTTAGCACCTCACAGGGAGCTTGTAGATGTATAATCGACTCTAAATCTTAGTTGAAAAAAGGAAGATGTGAACACAATGATACAGAGAATGGGGCATAGAAAACCTCCTGTGCATTAAGAGAGTAAACTCAGCTGGAGGTGTGATTTCAGAATTGCCTCGTGTACAAGAACAATGAAAGTTCTTTCCAAAATCCTTCATTCTTTCATTGCAGATGTATTAAGAAAGACCTTATTTACAGATGCGTTAAGTTTAAATTTTTAAAGGTTTGGTCCTTTGAAAGAGTCGTAGTGTGCAGCTATTCCACGTTAGAGTAAATTTCAAAACCACAATGCGACGTGTTTGTCTGCTCTTAGGAGTACAGGAGCAATACAGTGAGCCCAAGGACATCAGACTGTTTGTACACATGGTGTTAACTATCAGCATGCACTTTAAGCTTTTATTTTTTTAATCTATCTTATGTACATTATCACTTTGTTGCTACTGTGCTGACTGAAGACTGAATTTAATGAGAGCTAAACTCCTAAACCTGTGGGTTCTGTAATAATTAAAAATGTTATCTTATTGTACAAGAATATACATTAACATGTTAAGGTTCTTACAATAAATCAGCTTAAAGCAAGAAATCTGAGTCAAGGAAAGACTATGATTTATCTCAGAAGTTCTTGCTTTAGTTGATTTCTCAAGCTTCTGTGCTATGCAAATGGTTTTGTATTATCTATTTAACGTGAGAGAGTGTAAAATCATGTTAGACAGGGGAAAGAGGGGGAAAAAGGAGCAAAGCAGCCATTACTATTGTGATGAGTGGGAAGAAACTGTGTTATAAACAATACCACCACAACTTCTGTGGGTTGGATTAGAGGAATAAAGGCATACAAGCAGTTGACATGCTCTGGTTCTGGTGGTCACCTTTCTTCTGCTCTGGTTGCCCTCAAACTGTGGCCATGCCACTGCTCTTCATCTGCAGTAACAAGAGGGATAGGAACAGCCCTAGGGTGTTACTTAAATTTTGTTCTACTACACGTTACACAGCATCAGCACAATAATGTGTTCTCCAAAGGAAAAACACTTCAGATTTTGAACAGGTTTTCATTTTGGTGGAAGCAGTGTTACATTTTCAGTCTGTAGGGGACTCTTCACAGGTAACGTATTTGCTGTTTTTGTGACTGATTCTGATGAAAATAAAAGTTGGATCGTACCATCACCAACACCATTTCTTCCTGATGACCAGTGGTCATTCTGCAACACTCAATGACATTTCCTTTGGGTGTTTTTTACTGATACTCCATTATATTTAGCAATTACATAGAAATTCACAGAGAGAAAACTTTGCACAATCTAGGAAAAAAATCCAGAAGCCTTGCTAGCATTCAGTGTTTGTGCTTGGTTGCAGTTGCTTTTGTGAAATATTAAATCTCATCCACAGTGAGAAAATATTATAATATAGGTATTGTGTAATCCAGAAAGCAGTGCAAATCCATCTTGTAACTCAGCTCGTCAACCTTTAGTTGCTTTTAAATACTCTCTGGTCTTACACACATTGCGTATAAATAGTCCTCAGTAGATGGAGGGCTAGCTTAGTATCTTCATGAGCAAGGGGAGCTCTCGAAGTGCAGAACAGGCATAGCTGATCTTTAGACTTCACACTAGTTTATCTCCAGGCAATATATTGAGTCCCTCAAGGATTCAGTTAGTAACATGCCAGACAATATTGGTTGTATTAACCTCTGTTATATCCAGAGGAGCTGTTTCATGAGAGGATCTGAGTTTGTGCTCTTGCACAGGTGCTGATAAAACCTGTGGAAGGAATAGGTGGCTTTTCAGCTATGTGGTGCACGATGACAACTGCTCCTCTTCCTGTTTGGACCTGCAGCATCATCTGGTATTTCACTGTATGGAAACGACCCAGATGGAGAGAACCGCTTGGTACCAAGGATCCAATGCCTGAAGCCAATATCAGTGGATCTCAAGTATATTCTGTTTAAAGGCTGGCAGGAGGGGCTGGGGTGGTGAGGCTGAGAGCGGCATTTATCCTAGAAAAGCTGAGGGTAACCCCTAATCCCCGTGGTAAAACAGAAAGGGACTAAAGCGACGGACTTAAGTTTGTCATGACTCTTAACCGTAGCTTTTTCAGATACTGCTGATCCTGGGATGATGGATGGACCCTCCAGCTCAGTGCGTTCAGTGCGTTCAGTGTATGCCTGTTTGAAATAGGAAAGACCAAGCAGAGATCCAGTTTAAGCGTATGATTATGTGACTTAGTGACTCAGAACTGTAGTTTATTCAACAGTTTTAGGTAAAATTCCTCTGCAATTAGCATGTTTCCTGCCTCTGGGTATTTATTAGATATTTTCCCTTCCCGTTATGATGGGAACAGCTCCAGCATATTTAAGAAACAATTTGGAACATGCTGGGATATTTGAAGATTCCCAGAACTTGAAGCTGAGTAATGCATTGGGCTGCCATGTGAGGACTCTGCTGTGCTGTGGGTCTGCTCTGGTGAAATTGGCTCAGTATGAGGTATTTTTTATTATGTGAGGTTTTTAAAACTCTGCACAGGCTGGGCCAAATCCTGTAGTGCAGTCCTTGATTTCTAATTTAACTCGGCGTTTTGATGCCAGTGAATCCTATGAGCGTTCCCACGGTTGAAGGCTGGCTAGTGAACTTAAAGTTGTCTTGGATATTTATAGGGTGCCTATTCTTGTAGGGTCTTTTTGGCTGTTCCTATTGCGTGAGGGAAGATGGGGAAAGGCTCTAAGACACAGTTCCAGGCACCAGGACCCTTGGGTTCAGTTGCACTTATGATTTCTGGAATTGCACTGAATTACACCGCCTCAGTTCTCCAAGCGGTATCTCCAGTACGGAGTAATAGTTATATTCTGAGCAGAGGGACACAGGTCTGGTGCGTGTGATTGCTCTTGCAGATATCAAGCGGTAGGAGTAAATTATTATTGCTCAATACTTTCTACTTATTTTGCTTTCTTATTTTCTACTTTATTTTAGTTTGTGGAATGAACCAGGTACTGTATTTGTGCCTTTATGCAGAGGAAAGCTAACAAAGAAAGTGAGATGTTACCATTGCCTACTAATTTGAGGTAAATGTCAAGAGTATGCAGTTCTGACTTTTATTCTTCTCTTCATTTCCCCTTGGAGCAATAAAGCCTGCAGGCAGGACATTGTGGGACCTCACTGCCCTTCTCTGAAGGTTAATGGTCCCTTTATCTTATAGCCTTGTGTTTGCAGGCACTGGAGTCAGACAGGACTGCGCTTCCGTGATTTCCCATATTATTCTTTCAGCCGACAGCCAGCGAGATGGTATCAGAGATGACCTTCGCTTTTGAATTTTGATTTCAGCCACAGCTGAAATTCAGGATATTGAAGGTTTTCAGAATGTTATTCCAGATGTGTGAGTCCCTTGTTCTCCTCTTGCTTATACCTGTACAAACAAGTCAGGAGTAATTCTGTTGAAGAGGTGGGGCTACATTAGTGCTGAACTAATATACACGGGAAGTCATTAAACTTGATTGCTGCTCACAGCACCAGCATTAGTGGCAATGTCAGTCTGATCTGCCTCCAAGGGAGCTTGGCCAGAGTGTTGCAAGGACATTAACTGGATCTGTCCTTAGAGGGGAATTTGGGAAGAACGGGGTGTAAAAAAGGCGATTCGTTTTTCACTTCACCTCAGGATATTTGTTTGGACTCGGTGACCGTTACCTCTGATGTTCCACGTCTAGACTAGGCACTGCTCCATGTGCCCGTAGCTACCTACCGTGTTCTCACATTTCTCTCCAGATGGTCTTGTATATTGATGCCTGCCTGGACACCGAGAAGGAAAAGTTGTGTTGTTGGAACTTAGTATTTTTTAACATGGTATTTTCCTAAGACAGAATGTGTAGAAATAGAGCTTCTTTGTTCAGCTTCTGCACTATCCGCCCTTAGACAAAAGAACCACAGTTTTCCAGTATATAATATGTTGACCATGTTAGTATTTTCACAGGAAATACCAAATTCTTCCACTGTGTCAAAAATCATCTGCTTTTCATTCAGGCTCATTAAGATCTTAGGTTTTTAGATTTATTATCTTGGATGAAAAAAGCAGATACGTGAGAGGCAGCACATCCTGGCTGTATTGTCTGTGTATACAAGGATGCTGCTGCTTTATCTACAAATAAATGACATATTTATATGCAAATTGATCCTTGTAGCTTTCTGAAATGTGGAACAAACTCTTCTATCTCTTTATCTGTTTTATTTGTTTGGCAGTTGATGCTTTCTGACACTGAAGTCTGAGCTTACATCTGTGATCCTGTTCCAAATCCAGGAGAAATTACCTTTTGAATGACACATGGCCTAACCTTCATCTCCAGATAATCCAGGAAGAGTTCACATTTGGCGGTGGGGACACAAGGACAGATTTAGCATGCCAGTGTCCTTTGGGTGGTATTTTAGGATTCAGTAGTGCGCTGGATGCCCTGTATCAAAGTTTATGTTCACTGCTTCCTCAGAGGTGAAAGTAGTGTGTTTGTGGTAAACTGCAAGGAATGACTCAGATTCAGAATTACCAAACACTGGAACCAAAGAGACTGTATGAATTGCTGCTTGCTTTGACGCATTCTTTTTATTGAAGGAGTTTGCAGGAAGTCCTCTAACGGGGAATAACAACAACAGAAATCCCCCAAATTCCAGGCATTGTACACAAAGTGTAAAAACAGACGTAATTAGATCAACAAGCAGTAATTAAACTCCAGAGCAAGTATCATGGCAAATTCTTCAGGTTTATAAGCATGAGTACAAAGCTGTTACAGTGCATAGTTAGAGGCCTCTGGCTACACTCTCTGCTTTCGGTTTCAGACATAGGCTTTGACCCTCATTTTCCTTCTAATATTAATCACAGATGGATGTATAAACTCTGCAAGGCAGAAATCCTCTTATCTCCACGTCTTTGTTTTCTGCAGAGTACTGTGTTTGATTCCGACACTGTTTAAAGCTCCGATACTGCAGCTTTTAACAGAGATGCATGTTTAGTTGTTTCTTCAGTGTTGGAGAGTTTTCACTGAAAATTCCCAAACCAGGCCCATTTGCCAGCCTGGGAATCTCACTTGTAAGAAAGCTGAACCCGTTTCTGCTTCAGGAAGGTGTTTCCTGAGAGTCACATCTATGTCAACGCACAGTTAAACAATTCACCTGCCAAACAGAGAAAACTGAGGTATGGAGAGAGTGACTTGCCATGTTACAGTTCCATTTCTGCACAGGATTTATTACAGATTATGACTGCTTTACATGCAGTTCAGCTGAAACAGCACATTTTTATAAATACTTAGGCAAGATCAAGTGCAGCATAAAATCTAGTCTGAAAATTCTCAATTAACCCAGGCTATCCCAACTGTGGTAGCGGGAGCCGGAAACCTCTTCCAGTGAATTCTCACCTGATAGACACTGGTCTTTGCTTTTTGCAACAGCAACGCTTACAGGAGGAACGCAGTCTAAAGGTAACTCTGTTGCAGTGGACTGGATTTTGGTAGACAAAGGCTAAAAATGAGAGACCAAAGTCTGCCTTGAGAACAAGAAATCAGTTCAGAGACACTAACACATGCGGGTAACCTGAAATGCTACAGTCTATCAGTTTGCTGTAGGATTTCTACCCCTACCCTTAAATTTGTTTGGTGAAAAATTCACTTGAAACTTTTGTCCCTCTCTGAAAATAAAAAAAATAAATAAAAGAAATCAAACATCTGTGAATCGTGGGATTTCCTGGCTGTGACATCTGGTCCATCCTGCTGCTTTGCGCTGTGGATGTGTCCTGATTGCGTGCAAACCAATTTGAAGGGACATTTTGCAAAATGTGAAGTGGTTGCTCTCTGAGAGGCCGGGAGGCGAGGACACGCTTAGCCCTTGGAGGTCGAGTTGCAGGAGGCTGCGAGAAAAGCAGTAAATCTGTGGGACGTGAAGCATATTTTGAATTGCTTGTTGTGTGTGTAGCTCCTAACACCTCTGCTGTCAGGCTGCCGGCACGGACCCTGTGTACGTGTGCGTGCGTAGGAAGTGACTGTGGAAACGTGCCAGTGTTTTTTAGCTCACTTTCAGTTTCCCCGATTTGATTACCAGTTTCTGTTGGCTGCTTCCGTTGAAGAGGCCTTTTTCGCAATGACACCGGTGAAAGTGCCTGTGAAACAAAGAGCTGATTTTAGGAGCTATATTTTGGTGCAAGCATTTCTCGGTGATTGGGTTGCTGGGCCTTGCTCAGACTTGCCTCCATCTTTCCGTTTGGAGAAATTAAGAAACTTGCTGGGAAGTCTACCAGGTGCTGGAGCAGCTCTGCGGATACCCCTTCATCGCTGGGGGTACCGCTGCGGGAGGGCAGCTCGCCACCTCTCTTTATTCTTCCTGCAGGCTCAGAAGATGGAGCGAGGCAGATTTGGGTGTGCAGCGATCTCAGGGAGCTGGTGCAACGTTGGGCTCTGAGGGTCTGAAGAAATCAATGGGGAAGACCATAATTTTTCAATGGAAGTGGGCCTAGACTGGGCTATTTCATTTCAATTAAGCTAAGCCACAGACTTAGAGGAAATCCGTATCAGATTCAAGTTCCAGGTGTCTAAGCTTGTCGTCTTCTTTATCTTTAAAGAACCAGCTTTACTTTGCCAAAGTCTGTATTCTGTGGTTGCTTGGTGTTCACCTACTTCCCAAGCTGAAAGCAGCTTTAATTAATTAACTGGCAGTAGAGCAGCCCATTCGCTTTAGCACTTGACAAGAGAAGAGCTAATGTCAGCTCAGCCATTGCTTGGCTGTCAGACCTGGGGTACAGCACATAACCCCTTACTTGCACTCATTTACCTGTGGACTTACAGCCACGATGCCTGTCAACATTTAGGATTTCAGGGCTGTACCCAAAAAGCTCAGCATGTAGCTGTTTGGAGCTGTGCTATTCAGAGCAGTGAATAAGTGAAGTGGCTTGGAGACTGATATGAAGATAGAGAATCAAAAAGGATTAAACCCTGAGATGGGGTAATTATTTTCAATGACTGTTTACTACTCTGTGCGTCTTGGAAAGTAAGGGGATTTCTGGATGGTGCAGCTGAACTGCCAGTTCCTGGGAACAGGACTATGTTTGACCTCAATGGAAACCAGCAGATGAAATTTAGCATGTTCTAGTAAGTAAGTCCAAGACAAAAATGCATGAAAGAAAAAGAATAATGAAAGGAAACATATTCTGAAGGCAAATCATGTGAGGACGTTAGAAAATAGGGAATCTGCTTCATGTTAGCAAAAAATCTGATCTTTTGAAGCTTGTGGGCTGTATTCTGCACCAGTTACAGTGAATGAATTCTTCCAAAGCCATCAGGATTACACATGTCCATTGACTTTAGGGATTGGGCCTTCCCACTGGAAGGCCATTTGATCTTTCTTGCTTTTAAATACAAATGCGAATTTCTCATGAGGTCTCCTCCATTTCTTACTATAAATGTTTCCATTGGCAGCATTTTCTGAACTAAATGCCAGGCAGTTTTCAGATGCAGTCCTGTGTCCAAGGTTTTGTACGTTAAGCCAGTCAGAAGGTTTCTCCAGTGGTCTCCAGGAATTCCTTCCTGGTGGTTGTTACCCAGTAACTGGAGTCCGGATTTTGACGGTTTTTTCTGTGGGCTTTCTGTGATGGGTGAGAACTGAGACTTGTGCTCTCTAGTGAGCCTTTTTCTGTTAGGGTTAGTTCAGCACAAAGTCGCTGTGACAAATGCAGTTATTCAGGACAACAGTGAAACACATTTGGGTAAAACTTCAACTAATGTTGCTGTATTTTTACTTCTTTGTCTTTTCCCAAGGGAGAGAAAGTGTATCTGCTCCACATCAGGTTCAATGTGCAGTTCTGTGGATGGCATTGAAGTTGGCTGCTTGTGGAGGCTTTCTCTTTCCTGCTAGGTGAGACACCAGACTAGAATGTGATTTGGTTCCTGTTTGCACTTGCTCTCATCTGTTATTTGTGTCCTGGCTTTCCTTTGTGTAGGGGCTTTATAGAAAATAAAGAAATGGAGTTGTCCATTTATAGATCTCAAAGTTCTGCATCGTTACGAAGCTGCTGTGGCTGTGTTGGTGAAGCAGCTCCTCACCAGAGGTGCATTTCTGAAACTTCACGTCTCTCTCGTGGGAAAGGTGTTAGAATAAAATATTTATTTCCCAAGTGTTCCAGAAGAACTGCTCCACCTTGGATCTGATCTTGCTACTCAATGCCTTTAAGAGGACCTCATATAGAAATACTCCTATAATACTCCCTGTCTTGCCAGACCCAAGTATTCAAATATTACGTACTAGCTGAGAAATACAAATGAAAGAGTTATGAACTTACTGCATTTGAATATGCATGCATTTTTTTTGTCAAGAGCTGAGATTCTTGTCAAGACGTGCAACTCCAGGAGCAGGCTGACGCTTTGTTCCTGGCTGCTGATACTCCCTGGTGGTGTACGGACAGCACGAGCAATGTCTTGCCTCACCTCTCTGCTTTTGCCTCAACAGAGGTCAAAGCCACGATGAAGATTCATTTGCATATGAATTTGATGCAATGTAAAGTCAGAAATGTGTGCAGCTATATTGTCATATATAGCTTGGGTCATGCCCATGAATGAAGCTGCTTGAGGTTTGTGTTCCCCAGCATTAAAACGTAGCCGTTTTTCTCCCTCTGCACCCAGTGAGGGCCTCCTTACTTGTGCTGGGGAGTAGCAACTGTTCTGTGTGTGGTCAGAGGGCATCACCAGGCAGTATTTTTCCAATATGGGTGTGCTGACTACTTTACACTCCAAAGCTTATTGTCTGACCTTGCAATATTGCAGGGATGTATTTTTTTTCTGTTAATATGCAGAGTAGCTTGTTAGAATAGATTATGATTTACAGAAAGATGGCATAATGCCTGTTCTGGAAGGGTCTCGAGCACCCCTTATGTGCTGGAGAATTATTACAGCTTTTAGCGGTTATTTCAGAGATGCTGCAAGTATTTTCTGTAGCCTTTTTCTCTCTGAAAAATAACAATAACGATTAATCTCCTCAGGGCTTCTTCACATCCTAATTACAACCAAGCCTCTCATTAGTCCCACAGGGAGACAGAATCAAATGCCATATGGTATTTTACACTTAGGATGCTGTGCTTACTAAGAGCTGGAAGGAGACAGGAAAAGGGGGAGTTAACAATTCATAACCATTTATGGAACAAGCTCAGCCCTCCTTGGACCCAGTTCAGCAGAGTCTGAGGGCCTCCGATCAGGAACTTTATCTGGCCAGTAATTGCATCGGCATGCTGGCTCTCTCGTGTGCGTGTGTGGGCATTTGGTGAGCAGGATACAAAGCTGCAGAATCTTTGTGCTGGCATCCTCACAGCAGAATGAATTAAATGCACACACGCCTCCTGGGAAGGACCATGGCCGGATTCTACAGTTGCCTGAAAAGTAAAAAGTAAGTGCCACGCTGTGCCCTCCCCTCCACCTTTCAAAAGGGAGCTGAGTCTAGCGGGTACTTTGAAATTCTGTCTTTGTTGTATTTCAGCAGCAGCACTGAACAAAATGCTTATGTCTTGAGACTGAAGTACCATTCTGAGCACAGCAGTGCAAAAATCAGTTCTGGCTGAAATACCACATTGGTGAAAATGGGTCATGTTTTTTTCCTTCAGAGGTATAAACATGAAATACTGAAAAAGGAATTAAGAACCTTTTCCTGTCTAGTTAAAGCAAGAGGAAAAATGCCCTCTTTCTTATTGGTTAGCTATATTGTTTATATATTAACACATAAATATGAGAAATAAAGAAATGCACATAGGCTGTTAAGAATGTTCAGCTAGAAATCTGTCAGTAAATGCTCTTTGAGACCTTGATGTGCTCAAATTTTGTATAAACAACCTGAGATTTGTTTCTGTAATTGCTCCCTGTTGAGAGATTTGGTTGCACTTAAAACAAGTATCTTTTATTGCTTCACCGACACGTTCTGTTGGAGCAGACTATAAAGGGAGAAGACAATGCGACAATGCATGTTAGTACTTGTGCTTTAAACCACCATGAAGACACATTCTGGTTTTCCTTTGACGTTCTCCCTGCTAAGGAATGGAACAAAATTTTCTGCTGCAAAAGCTGAGCAGTGGTTTTCAATTCTGTTTTGCATCAGCAGACTGTAGAGGGCTCTATTCTTGCATACAGTATGGGATTACAGACAGTAAAGTGAAAGGTAAGCAAAGATGTAGCTTGAGGCTTAAGATGTGAATGCTGATAGTTAAAATATGGGTAAGTCCTGGTTAGCAGAGGGGGAAATAGAATTCAAAAGTGAGGCTGGCAATTCACTCTACTTTTCCCTCTCCTAAAGGTTGTGTTCCTTATACCAGCAGTTTGTCTTGCATTACTCTGGTAGAAATGTGCATTTTCTAAAGCACACAATTCCTTTTGGATCTTAGCATTTCCATCCCATATTGACTCTTCCTTTAAAATTTTTAACAGTGTCTGTGAGCGAGATCTGCATATTTGGAAAGTGAGTCTGCCTTAGATAAAGGGGGAGGATGCGATCAGAACTAGCAAAAGAGCTAAGAGCGAGTCCTGATGAAGGTAGCGTTGGCACTTGAATTGACGAGAAAAATGAGTTTGTGTTGTTTGATTTATACCAAGTTGGTTTTTCCTCAAATTCTCCAGCATTTAATGCAGTTAAAACAAACTTGGAAGTCTGAGAGAGGCTATGAAGCTTCATCCACCCAGCCTTTTTTCATGCCTCATATGATCTCTTCTTTCCTGGTGGATCCCCACCTGATTTTTGAGGAACAGGGGTTTTCTTATCTTCAACAAATTCTTTCTTGTTACTCTTCAGTTAGGTCTCTACACAATATATATATATATATATACAGGTTATATTCCTTACCCTGTTATTTCTGCCCTCTGATGTGTTCCCAAGTGGATTAGCTCAGCTATTAATACTTTGCAGTCTTTACAAATTTTACATACTGCTTTAGCTGTGATTATTGGCAGTTAAAGTTAATCTAAGACACTAGTTGTAATAACAGTGATGTTTTTAGCCTGTGGTTAATTTTGGATGAAATTTGCTTGGATTTTGCCATGAAGTGTTTGTCTTTCTGGACAAGTTCACTGGCACAGCTTCCCCTGGTCGTCACGAGGTCAGTAGGAGTGAGTCGGCTTTCTGAATGAAAGCTGTTTTGGAATGAAATTATTTTATGTTTAAAACAATTGGCTTGGGTACCAGTGGGGGTTTAGCCAAAGTGGCACAGAGCTCAGTGCAGGCCATAAAACACTGGAAAAGGGGTCTGTGCAGGGCTTTGAGCTGCTGAGACCAGCTAAAACAGCTGGGCTGCTCTTAAAGCTGCTCTCTCCGGTGCTGCTGACACATTTACCTTCGCTCCCCGACATCCTGCAAGGGGATGCAAAGGCTCTGCCTTGGTACTCTGTGATAACTGAATCTTATCTTTGTGAAGAGTCCTGTCCCTGTGCTCTGTTAACGTTCCTTTATGAGATGTCACACACACACCCAAAAACCCTCCAAGGCCAATCCAGGTAATTCTTCATCGCAGCCCCTTGAGTTGTAGATTGCTTTCGTATTTCTCTTTAACCAGACTAATCTTGAATTGTTCTTCCAGTAACTTTGTAGCTTATCATCTTTGTTGCAAAGTTTCGTTTTGCTTGGTCCTTGTATGGTGTCGGAAGCAAAACCCACAACTAGGTCTGGACAGATACAACGAAGTTTTCTAAGGCATGTGGAGTAATCTTTTCATACGTGTCTCAGTTTTTGGCACTAGCCAGATACACGATTATGGGCTGAAAATGTGGTTACTTGAATGGTAAGGTTCACTGATGGTCAGTGTAAACTGCCGGTTTCCGAAGACAAATATAGTGTGTTAGAGGCTATATAAAGTATTTGGCTGAAGGCTTTGCATGCCAGCTCAGAACTGGTTTCTGTAACATGCTATAAGGAAATGTTTGTAACTGGTCTGTACTTCATGTGTCCTCTCAGGATTTCATGGTGCCTTTCACAAGCAATCCCAGCACTGTGGACATACTTCAATTTGAATGTCTTCTGCTCTGCCACAATCCATACTTCCACTGGGATATTGCATTCTTTTCTTATAGTCCAGAATTGTCCAAAAATGCTGATGTGCACTTTTATCCTGCAAACTAGTTCAGCATTTTGGTAAAGCAAGTTGATCGAGGGATGTGTCAGTACAACTTTGAATATATTTTTAGATTGTTTGAGATTAAAGTAATTGCAAACGTGAAATGGTGTTACAACCACGAAATCGAGCAAAATGTGTTTTCTGGATTAGGTGCCGTTGCTCTTTTGCTGTAGCTTGTGTTGTTGCCTGTTCAGATGAGTGTCAGGAGGAGATCTGGGTGCTTAGTGGGATTATTGCAGAGGTGGTATAGTGCTGTCCACCTGGTGGATCATCAGCTAAGCTGAGATGTCTGTTCCTTACCTCCTACGCCCTCAACCCAAACCCTCTTGTTGGAGAGGCTCATAGGGGACAGTGGAAGAAGTGCCAGAAATCCCTTCATCCTTGGTGCGTAATACACTTTTTACAGCTTTTACATGTGTGTGGGGTCCTCAGAGCCTTTGGTTCCCCATCCACAGCAAACAGCTGGTGTTTCAGCTTGGAGAATAGCCGGTGAATTGGACGTGGTTTAAAGCTGCACCAACTGCTACTGAAGTAGCAACTTGGCACTGCGGGGAAGGGGCAGTTTGAAACTGTTGGTTCTTCTCTGTCAGCAGCTCATTTGCCTCCTGTGGCGTCTCACTTTTTGGCGACACGTAATCGCCGCGGGGTCTAAGTAGCTGTATTTATTGACTGTCCACAGTACAACGCTCTGCTCTTTGGCACAGTTTTACTCATGGACCATCTCTCCAGGACGCCCAGTCTGTTTAAAGCGAGACATTGAGTTCCCTGGCTGTCCCTGCCTGTGGTGTCCCCCAGCACACCTGGGCTCAGCTCGGCTCAGCAGTGGTCCATGGGCTCACTGGGGCTGGCAGCTGTAGGGAGGCCATGTGGCTTTGGAGCCAGCGTGGGGGCTGTGGCAGAGCCAGTGCCATGGTCCCGTGGTGATCCTGGGGATCTGTCCGTGTGGCCGATGAATTCTGGTGAGGTGAAATGCTTCCCATGGACACTTTGGGATGCTGAAGTACGTTTGTTTGCCTGTCTTTGTTGTACACCTCTTTAACACAGTATTTCCCAACGATGGCAAGAATTGCTCTTTAACAGTTTTTCAGTGGGTATTTTTTTGAGATTAAAGCATCTGAGGATGAGAAGTGGTTCCTGTCCTGCAAAGCAAGTTCACCAGTGCAGAGGCAATCCCTGGATCCACACAGGGGTGGCAATACCGGCTTTCAAGTAATGGCTTATGGAGGGTGCAAGAGGCAAAGCATTGAACAGGGGAAGGGATATGCTTTTGTGGAAAGCAGATTTCTGGGGCCAAGCCAGAGAGGGTGAGCTGAGGTGAAAGGGCTCCCCAGGCATCATGAGACTCTCAGGGGAATCTTTCAGTATGCAACCTATGAGCGTGTTCCTGAACGTGGCAGTTGAACAGAGTATTCGGATATTTGTGAGCATCTTATCTTCACCACACAGGGATCATTCAGCATTATGCCTGGTATTAAATGTGTGCAGGCTTAAGTCCTGTTTTCTTACTCAAGAATAACAGAGAGGGTGAACAAAAGCAGTCAGGAGGTGGCGGAGCCATGGCACTGCAGGCAGTTGAGCACAGTTAGTACAGTGGTGCTGTATTATTAACAAAAAGATCAACTATTTCTCTTTGTTGATTCATTCCACTTTACTCATCTCTGTGCAAGAAGTTCAGTTCTGGCTTAATACACCAGTGAGTCACTCCACATCTCCCAGTGCTTCTCGTGCTGTTCGTGCCTCTCTCTGGATGGTGTTTGTTTTAGCGGCCACAGTGATGCGCTGCGTTTGCTGGCTGTAGGCAGAGGAATTCCAAGCAGGCATGGCCGTTTGCTTGGTTTCAGCACAACAGCCCTTTCCCTATGACCAAGGTGCTGAGTATTTTTATTTTACAGATGTGCACCTCTAATGCTGTCTGTCCTCCTTCTCGCTGTGAAACAGAAGCTTCTTGGTTTGGGACAGTCTGCTGAATGTGATTCTCACTCTTCTGCACCATTTGGCTGTCACTCTTTTTGTCTGCATTATTTCACTGAGCTGTAAAAACATCTTGTCATAGCTTTGCCTTGTGTTCTCTTCTTATACAGAAACTTCTGCTGCTCAAAGTGTCTGGCTTTGTACCCCTGGCCAGGGGGAGAGATGAATTTGTCATTTCCTCCTGGTACAGAGGTCTAGGAAGTTTAACAGCTGTGATATGAGAGCCTACAATTGGCTTTAGAAGCTGACATCTAGATTTAGATATGTGGGACAAAAATGTAGTAGGTCCAAGCTGTACTTCCAGTAGATAACTTACCTGAGCTGGTGTAGGGCAGCTAGAGCTGGGAAAATCTGAAAGAATTTGGGGAAATTTGTGGGGAAACAGGACAAAAAACCCAAGGTAATTCCAGGGTTGATTTTTTTTTTCCCCAAAAAAATTTCTCCTAAGTGTTGCTGCTGCAAGAAAAGAGTTGAGCAGAAGGTGCTCCACTCTAATGTGATCCAAGCTTATAGTTCTGCATAAAATCTGTGGTAGTTTCAATGTTGGTAAAGCTTTTATGGATCAAGGAGGTTTAAGCAGTAGTTTGAATACAGCAAACTGCACTTTTTAATTATTTTTTTATCTTGTTGTTATATTATTCATTATTATTTGTATCAAGACAGCAGGTGGCCCTCCAAGGCTCCATTGCGGGAGTCACTGTTTAAACAAAAAAAAGAGTCAGTTGATTTCCTGTCTGATTTTGCCCGCAGATGCTGAGCTGTCACTGCTCGTCACTGTGTTAACAGTCAGGGTTGTGCTGACAGTTCAGCGTTTCCAACAGATGTACATGAAAAGCTGAGACCTGGGCCACACACACCATTATTCATTTCTGAACCGTATCGTTATAGTGGTGTGTGCTGCGTCCACACTGGTGTGCAGGTACCAAGGCGTTCTGTGGGCTGCTGTGTCCTGTTGCACCCCGGATCTGTGTGGCTGTTGGAGGGCATTGGAGCACCCCCGGTCAGAGCAGGGTAACTTGGCTGTGCAGAGCTGCCTGATGCTGTGTTTCAGCCATCTAGCCAGAGCTGAGGCAGCATTCCAGATTAAAATTTTTGTGGCGGTTCTTTATTTTGGCCTCCAAGTTTCAAGGATCTGGTGCTAATTAGTGAACTAAATGATGAATTCATTTATGCTTATTCATTCTAAGAAATATGTAGCTGTGTGCTTTTGCCAGGGCTTGCAAGTATCACTCATCTAACAGCACAGTTCTGATCCACACAGTAGTTTGGTTGCAAAGGGCATGTATTTGAGTGCTCCAGCTCAGGATTACGATGCAGACACCGTGTTGATCACCACAGGATCTGTGTACATGGGAAAACACGGATCTGGCAGAGGTGCAGAGGAATTTTTTGCTGGTTCACTCTAGCAGTCAAACTGCTTTCCATTGTTTCAGTTTAGCGAAAAGAATGTTCCAAAAGTTGAAATTTCTTTGTTTTCCTTCCAAAAAACGCAAGTTGCCTTGTTGCTTCCTTTCTTGCAGCCTTGGCCTGTGAAGACCTTTCAGAATGTCGGTCCTCCTCTCATTATTTCTGTACCCCAACGACAACTTGTCAGTTCTCTATTTGCTGTCCTTGTCTTTGGTGTCATCCTCCTGGCTTTTTCTACTGTCATGTTCACGCTCTGCTCCCAGGTGCTACCACGCCGCCTTCTTCAAAACGCAGCTGAGTACAGCTTGATATTCCACTGGTGCAAACCAGCCTTAGCTCAGATAATCTTATTTTAGATTATCCTATTTTAGAGAGGTATTTGTGGCTTGGAGAAGTAGGATCCCTTTTTAGTGGTTGCTCATACGAAAGGGAAAAAGTCGGTAGATGCTGCTGGGGCAGAAATGGCCCAGGGACTGCTTTAAGCACATGCAAGATCCCCTTGGCTCTAACAGTTCTCCATGTGCTGCAAGACCAGGCATACTTCAGAAGCTGTCTAACTTGAGGCTGCAGAGAGAGCAGCCAGGAGAGAAGAGCAGGAGATTTAATTTAAAGCAAAAAAGGGAGATGCTCCGACTCCAGACACAGCTCCAGAAGAGCTGCTTCTGCAAGCCTGAAAGCTGCTTCAGGCCTTCCTTGATCAGGAGCCAAAACGGGTTCTGAACTCCGGAAATCCTCCTGGGCAGTGGAAGCTCAGGGGATTTCGGCAGCCAGACACAGTGTGTTTCAACATGGGAAGGGGTTGGCCTTTTCTTCGTTTCTGTGTGTGTAGACGTAGATGTTGCTCCAACTGTGTTTGGGCCTTTCTCATGAAGAGAGATTTCCCGAGCTTCCTGCCAAAGGCAGCCTCTGAGACCACAGAGCTTGCATTTTATCTGCACTCTTACAGTCATGAGATGGCTGACTGTTTTAGGACAGTTTGATCTTCAGAGTGAAAGTTTGTAACACAGCCCTGGAAATTTCTGCTAGCCTCTCTTTTTATTCAGTGCACTTCGGATTCTTAGGCATTAGATATCTATATTATCTCCCCTTTGAAGAAATGTGCCCTGGGAAGTCTGATCTATCTGAAGATTTTTTAAACATTTTTTTGCTATCCCTAAGCTGCTCTTTAACCCACGAATTGAAAGATAAGTGACTGTTTTGGAAAAACGTTTAAAAAAGGAAAACTTCAGACATAGCCTGAAGTCCCATGTTTCAGTTCTGGCATTCAGTTTCCTATTGTTTCAGCCTCATTTCCTCTGCAATATTCAGACAGCTTAATTTGGTCTCCAGACTCTTTCTTTCAGGCTCAGGATATACTGATTCTTCACATTTTGTGAAAATAAGACCTTGGAAATCAGCGTGAGACTCAAATACAGCAGCATGGCAGATACGCAGGCTACTCTTGTGAAATTTTATGGGTTTTGTTATTTATCTTTTGTGTAGTGGTAGCACTTGATAGCTGCGTCAACTGGTACGATCACAGCATGCTGGTATCCCATGGCAGAGGCAGTGCTTAGCTCCTCCATGAGGCTTGTTAAGGTTTCCAGGCGTTCAGTGTGACCATCTCGATCCCACAGGTAAATAAACTCAAGGCTGAGCGATGAATAACTCGGCTGCTGTCAGCAGTCCAGTAATGTACCCTGTTATCTGGTGATACAGCCAGGAACATCAGCCAGTTCTCCTCAGCCCCAGCACAGCAGTCTCCATCTGCAAGAATATGTTTAAAAGATGAGCTCTGTCTCCAAGATTTTACTGTCTAAAACAATAATTGTCACCTTCACAGTTTGCAGATATTGGCCATTTCCACGGAGCTTTCTCAGACACAGTTTTTCAAGCCCCTTTAGAGCATGTTGAAGCCAGCTAACGGTAACCTCCTTGCCCTGGCTACCTTTTGCTGATCCCTGTGAAGCAGCCCGTGGCCTCCCAGGGCTCTGCACACCACAGGTCAGGTATCAGTCATCTCAGTTTATGCTGTGAGGCCTCAGGTGGAACAAAATTACTTAGGAGTTTGCAGCAGGGGTAAAAAGCACATGCACAAGCTAGGAAAGAGCAGCCAAATATGCCCACCACGCAGGTCCGGGATGGAAGATTACACATATCTGTTGAATTGGCCACATGGAGAGGCAGAGACAGAAAGAAAGCTTTACTTTCGTTCCCATGCTTGACTCTCTTGACATCTTGACTCTGCTAGCATGAGAAGTGTCTGCTGTTCAGTGATAGTGGCTTGACATTTCCTGTTGCTTTGCTGTTGAAACTGTTTCCAGAGGCAGTAATGCTTACAGAGTGCAGCTCCCTCACTGGCAGAGGTGGCCTTTGGTTACATCCTTGCTGATTTTTAAGTGCACATTCCCCGTTCTTCTTCAGATGTATCCGTGTCAAATAGATCTGAGAGAGTCTCCTGCTGCTGGCAAGGTACTATGCATGGTTTCTGGATGACTCTGCTGCTTCTTTTACTTCTTTTTAGGAAGAGTGGAAGAAGATCCTCATTCCAGCTGTTTCCTGAAATTGTCCCAGTGTGGCAGCATAAAGAAAAAGAATTACTACTGACTTATTCCTACACTAATGCCAAATGGTGCAATTCGACTGGATCGTTTAACATACACCCCTTTAAAATGGAGGCAGTCTGGGCCCCAAGTATTGGCTGAGCTGCTGTGTGTGCTTTAATCCATGACCATGTTAGTGCCAGTCTCGATTTAAACAAAGTTCTGTCACATTTCCCCTGACTGATGCAGAGCAGAAAATGCACTGGAAAAACTATGCAGTAAATAATTATCGAGGATGGGCTATTCAGAAACAGTTTACTTAGCTTTTGGCAAACAGGTAGATACTTGCTTTGTTGTCTGAGCAGACACAAACTCGCAGTGGAGATCCTTGCACTGACAGCAGCCACACGAGGTCATGCCAGTAAGCACTGCAGAGTAATTAGAGGTGTGAGGGCAGCTTGAAATGGCGTGTCCAGACCAGGTTAATCTGTCTGGCATGGGTGCCAAGTGCTGCAAAAGCTGTGGTATCTTGGACTGCAGTTTGACCTCTCAAGCTGAGTACAGACTAACAGCTGCTCTGCTATGGGTACCTGCCTCAGGTTTGAGGTCAGACAGGTCTGTGTGTGTGCTGCAGTCTGTCCTCGTGTGCAGGGAGACCGTTCTGCAGTGATTAGCAAATCAGGCACAGCGGACAGAGCCATTTACTCTCTGTTCCTGGACTGGTAACAGAGTGCGTTTCCACTGTTCTCTGTAGTAGCTTATGAAGATTTTTGTCTCATTTTCCCTTCCCCCTTATCCATTTGGCTTCTCACACAATTACAGACTGAGCCTGTGTGACTGTATGAAAGGCATTTCCTCCTGTTACTTTTTTTTTTTTTATTTAATTCGGCTTCAGCCCACCAGCTGCTTTCCATTAGTGTTACACACACACACACACTCACTAGGAGGGCAGCCCTTAATGCTTCAGGCACTGCTGAATAGCAGAAAATCCTTCAGAATCGCTGTCAGACAGGGGCTTCTCAAAGCAGATTGTAGGTAAAAAGAGTTCAGCACACTGGGACCTGTCTTCTGTCAAGCCTTCTCGGAGAAGCCAAGGTGTGGGGACAGAGGGTGGTGAGGAGGTGCTGTCTGAGTGCAAAGTGTGAAAGCTGCGAATTGATGTCTTTATGTGAACAGTTGTTTGCTCTGGATATCTCAAGGGTAGGAGCTGAATGTTGTCTGTTGCTATGGGGAATTATGACCCCCTACTCGATCCTGGGAGAGTATTTTATTGATACTGAATGTTATCTAGTTGCTTATCCAGACTTCCTGATGGCTACTGCTTCTGTATTATTTGTGATCCCTGGAAAAGGACCTTAAACTTTCCCTCCTTCCTTGGAAATTGCAAGAGCGATATTAATTAACTTTGTTGTCAGTGCAGGCAGTAGCAAAAGTCCTAATGTAAACTGCTGTTTGTGTTATTTTCTTATGCCTACCTAAAACAGTCATGGTCTGGCTAGGGGTGTACCAGGTAGGGGCTGGCAAGAAAACCTGGGAGTTTCATCCTAGAAACACTGCACTAAAAGAGTACAGTGGAATCAGCTGTGCAAGGTCGGATCCCAGATCCTGCTGTCATGTTGGGTCAGCAAAGTTGTCCGTGGGATCCCACGTTTCCTGAACATGGACCGCGAGGTGCAGCTCGCTCGGCTCCTTGCATGGAGAGCAGAGAGAACTTTGTTTGTTGAGTTTATGGTATGCTCAAGGGATGTGAAAACTGAATAGAAATCTTGCTGGCTCTGCTCTTGCCTTATGATTGACTCTGAAATCCTGTTCCGTGCAGTCACAGAGGGTAGACTTCATTTCACTTACTGTCATTGGATTAAGGAGTTCATTGATAGTGAGCTTGTAGAGTTCCCAGAGAGGAAAGCAATCAACCACATTTTTCAGAATGAAGTCCTCTAATGTGCTTTAATAAGACAGAATAAAAATTAACCTGTCAGTGACCTTTTGCTGCAGAATGTAACCTGAATACCAAACCATCCTGCATTCGGTGCTTTTTTGAAACTTGGTACTCAGGAGAAATAGAGGGGCTTTCTCTGAGGTCCTGCGGTAGCTTGAAGGGTGTTTAGGGGAGAGGCTGGTGGCAGAGTGGTGGCCTAGAGGACCAGATGAGGGGTAGGTATTTCCCTATGCTGATCCATCTTGCTGTGCAAAGTGTGCGTCCTGAGATCTGGCGCTTAAACTTGATTTCAGGTAATTTTTTTAGCATGAAGGAAATTGGCCTTTAAAAGCTCCAGACAAAAACTTCACCTCTTTCTCCTGGCTGCTTGCCATTGTCTGTCTTCTTCTGTAGGCTATGAAGATGCTGACTGAATGCAGTGCCTCATATCCTTGAGCCTTTATTTCCTCAGTTTGATTGGAAAGGGGCTGTTCAGGTTTCAGCATCTCCTTTGATCCCTCAGTCGTGGCCTTCCGGAACGCTTGTACAGAAGCATGGGACTGAAGCTGAAGAAGCACTTACAAAGGTGGGGTCGGAGCTTGCTTGCTGTGCAGTCTCCAGGTCTCCTGCTCTGCTGAAGAGACAGCAGGGAGGTGACATCCCGTTTCTGAGGCTCAGCAGAAAGCGTTTCTGTTTGTCTTAGGCCTTTGTTAAATGCAGGAAACATTGAGTCCTGTACAATGTTAACCTCCCAGGAGTCCTTAAATACACAAACCAAGCAGTGAAAGGGAATTGTCTTTTCTTCTTCTAGCATTCCCCTGTATGATGTATGTATTCAGTAATGTGCTCAGCTGGGATAAAGGAATAGTCAGAACACCACCCTGGGACTTCATTTCTTTTGCCCTCTCACTGCCCTCCCATAGAGCACTCCAAATATCTCTCCAGTTTCCCCAATTTGTAAAAGGGACACAAGGATACTTCTGTTCCTGGAGACTCCTTTTTTCTCTTAAGACTCATTAGTTCCTCTAATGAATTAAGAGCTCCAAGTGAATGCAACACGGTAGGGTTATTAATGGAAGTTTTGTATGGGATAGCAGGGAGCCTAGGTCTAAGCCATCAGACCAGGTGGGGGTAGTGAAGGTAGCTAACTAGCTTCTGTTGCCTGCTTTGAAAGTAAAGCAAGCCCTGTGACTTTGTAGGACTTTTATTGCTTTAAAATACACCCTGGTAATACAAATGGGGTCTGGTAATGTCAGGTTTATTGTTGTGACTGCATCTGTATAGGAAGCCGCTTCACTGTTTGCAAGTGATTCCTTAATTCATAGGTGTAATAATCCAGCACATCGCCCTGCGCAAGGAGACGTGAACACCATGCAGCCGATCCTTGCTCCTCTCCCATGGCCTTACACAGGAATTGCTGCAGTGGGCTTCCTGGGCAGGGCCAGGCCTGGCTGTTAAGGTGTCCAGCAGAGACTCAGCATCTCGTTTGTACTGCACCTCTGCAGCAGGAGGCCTGCGCACGTGCAGGGGTTGCAAAGACTGCTTGAGAGAGGGTTAGGAACGTGAGTGGGAAGTTGTAGAGTGGGAAAATGTGCCCACTGTTCCAACTCCAGTGGGAAGCAGACAGGAGCTGGGTCTTGACATCTCTGCTGCCTTGGCCGTAGCTGTCTATCTGTCACTGCTCTGCCGTGGCTGCTCCCCTGCTGAGGAGTTTCCTTCCTTCCTTTGCGAGCTCCTTCTCCTAGCCGTCCTCCAGCATCTCCTAGCCTGAAGAGTATCAGAAATACTGCTCCAAAAGGCCATTTATTTAACCTGATATTTTTGTTGGTAAAAATTGATACACATACAGTATTTGTTTAAAACTTTGTCTGATGGCATAGCGTTCTGAGAGAGCTCACAGGGGGCACATGGTTATTGCAGCTGATTGAACCGAATGTGGATGGTATTGATACATCCCGACACTGCCCTGTCAGCTGTCATTAAGTGCTGAATGTCTGAAGGTTCGATCAGTTAATGCCTGTGCACTCACATGCATTTGTATTGATGGGTCTTTGTCCTCTTTTTCTCCATTACGTTGATCCCCAGGGTAGGGTTTGTTGCCCAGAACTTTTGGTAGCTGTTCTCTGGAAAGTACAGCTCACCACCGCCAGAATTTATTATCTGATTGCTAACTTTCCTTCAGGTATGGCAGCAAGCTTTTAATGATGGAACTTACACTTCGCTGTAAAGATATTCTTTTTTTCTAGTCGTTTAAATACTTGCTAACTTAAAGCCTGGAAAAATCTGTGGTTGTTTATCTCTTCTCCTGTTCAGTTCACTGGAAAAAGATGATACTGTGATGAGGTATAGGAACACATGATGAGGTATAGGAACACATCAAACCATTAGGTCCTAAATGGGGCACATTTGCAAACAACCGATGCACCCGTGCAATTGATACTTAACTTGCATATACCCCAGAGAACTCAGCTATGAAATCAAATTAATGCAGGAGCTGATTTGTCTGTGAAGAGACTGCCTTGGAGCTGAACTGCTCCGTGATTATCCTTCTACTTGTATAAAAATTATACCAAATGGAAATAAATGCATGCAGTTGTAATAAACACAGCAGTCAAAATATCTCCAAAGGCTGGAAGTGTTCTCAGTGAGCAGCTGAGGTGATCACGTAATTTAAATAAATGTAGAGCTGGTGCAAACAAAAGTGCATCTGAATGCAGCATTTTCCCTTTTTTTGGTTTCATTGAAGTTGCGTAAAGCAGAAGTTAGAGGTGTAAATGAGTCAAGTGTCAGGTCTGCTCACATTCTGTGACATAAGCTCAAGTCTGGGGACTTGCCAGTTTGTAAATTTGTTGAGTGCTTCCTTGATGTTTTGTTTCAAATGCATTTTCCTTTTTCTCAGTAAAAATCTAGTGTAATCAATGTGCACGGTGTATAAAGTTGAGGGGGAAAATTGGAACCAAATCTCTTTTTAATACAGAGAAAAAGTCTATGAGAAAGTCTGCTGATGACCACTTTAATAGCAATATGCAGGAAATGCAGGTGTTCTTGTGGATAATGGATGAGACGTGGAGAAAAGAGAGAGGAGTTGAATGGTTATGATGATAATCCCATAGGGAACATCTTAAAAGTCTTGGTTTTCGTTGCTTCTTAATACTATTTAGCAGTTGTTTCAAAAACACTCTCTGTTCATCATATGTAGAAAAGCTGTAATTGCCCTGGTCACTGCAATGACTTTTTATTTTATTTTAGCCAGCTGAGATGAGATTGTCTGGGAGTCCAGTGTGTTAATACTTTCCTGTGTTCCCTCTCACAGATGATCTGTTACAAAGCAGCAGAAAACGGCAGCCTGTCGCCTCCGCGTGTGCCCGCAGCTCGGCAGCACAGCAGTTTGCCTGTCTGTGTGGCAGGTACCGTGAGAGCTTCCTCCACGGTCTGCTTTTTTGGAGCAGCCCTGCCTCTTTTACATCTGTTGCCTGCTGCCTTTTATTTGACAGTCCCATCGCCTCTGCCTCTGGTTTGGTGGACCTTGTCTTTTGGTGTGGGCTCGTAGGCAATGCCGGTGCTGTTGGGCATGACAGATTATAGAACATGCGGGTGGTACAGGAAAAACAGAGTAATTCACTGACTGGCCAAATTAGTATAGAATCCTAGTCTTGCTTGCTGCTGAGATCCTTAACTTGGCAGTATTGTTATACTGCTTTGAGGTGGAAAATGGTTAGATGAGATCTATGCAGGAAAGCATCTTTTCCTGGGAATTTTCATTTGTTTGTAAAGATTTCTTACTCTCAAAGTCCTGGCACAGCACACTGGAACTGCTCACTGTGTAAACGTATCACCTGGACATCTTCCGTAACAAAGGACAATATTTATGAGCTGCCCTGCTAAACTGTCACATTTCCATTGTTGCTTGACATTTGCGGGCTGCTGCTTAATTCCTTTGTCTCTGACAGACACCCATTTAGGAGTCTTGGAAAATACAAGGTGGAGCCGGTTAGCATTGAATGATCTTAAAACTAGGCTGAACTTTTGCTTTCATCAGGGAGGAAGATGATGCCATCAGCTAATTTGGTTGATCAATAGCCCTGCTTGCGATAAGGTTTCAAAGCTTGTGGCTAAAAGCTGATTGCACTGGATCCAAAATAAATTTGATCTATTGGTTTCCACAAATGTAGCGTAGCCCAGGATGATGCTTCAGTGCTGATGCTTAACTAATTTTAATAATGCTGACAGCCTGGCCTGGTGCCTGCTGTGAGGACACTGTAGTGCATGAACCCTCAGCAGTGGAACACGCGCTTAAGATGTTTTTTACAGTAGCACGGAGCTGTCACTCCAGCAAAGAGCAATCATAAAGGTTCATTATTCTGAGACTGGGAAGCATTACAGTCTTTGCTGAGCGAGTTTAATGGCATCTTTCATTTAATGCAAAATTTGATCCCGCTTTCTTAAAAAGAGAGAGGTACTGGCAAGAAATTAGACTGCTTTCTTAGTTTTGGCTGGAGAAATAAGTGTTACTGGAAAATGAGAAGTTCTGTGGCTGAAGTGCAAAAAAGCGTGCAAGCCATGTTTGTGATAAGCATTTGGAGACGCGGTTTCAGAAAGGATCAAGCCGTGTTCTTTCTTCACGCTGGGTGGGACCGTGTTCTGCTGGGAAGGTGGACTAAGGTCTAACTGATGCTTTCATCTGTGTTTCAGTGACTACATCATGGCTACAGGGCCAACAGAGGTCACACAGTCACCTGAAACAGGAGAGACAGTTGAAGAGTGCACAGGTAAGCAGTTGTTCTCCTGAAGTATAGCTGATTTGGAAGTCAAGGTTTGTTTTCTTCGGGTCGGGGGGTCTGTAATGACTTGTTTTGTGGTGCTCTTTTGTTTTTCTGTAGTGTAAAAAGACCTGATGTGGCTTTGTCAGCTGACAATATTATGGGAAGGATCTTTTCATGTGCAGTACTGGAGGATTATAGCCTGATGGAGGATATTCTTTCCTGATTCTGGCTTGGATTTTCAAAAACAGGACGTTAGAGCTTGAAGGGCTGATTGTCGTGCCTGCCTTGGCGCATCCTACAGAGCTGGGAGCTGAGCCTGTTGGCCAGTCTCTGGCTGTGGGGCTGCATCAGTAGCCCCACTGCAGCCCCAGTCTCTGCTTCTGGCCACAGACAACCGCTTGTTACTTATTCTTTAATCTAGTGGTATGGCCTGATGCAAACAGCCACAAGGAAATGCAATTATAGGTGAGAAAGGAAAATATCTTACAACTAAGAGTTGTCTTAAAGGAAATTCCCTTTGACAGTGTTCGGATTATTCTTGAGGAGATGAGTGACTACAAAGAATAGCACCGTGGCTGAGGCATTTCAGGAGAGTGGCTGTCGTATCGTTTGATTTTTTTATTTCTTTTCTTTGGCTAATGTCTCGCAATCGTCCTGAATGTTCGTGTTTCAAGGTCATCTTGCTTTATCCTTTAGAAATACATTTGCCACCATTAGAGTATTGGTAGAAGAGAGGAGCAACGGCAAAGTGACTGTTAGTTGAACTTTGCATGGCAGGCAGAGATGGATGAAGAAAGTGTAATGATGGACGGTTCTTAAATTTACAATCTAGGTAATCACACACGTGCTATCTGTGACACACTGGTGAACCTGTGTGAAACACACGCATGCAAATTCGGTACTTGAGTTCACTGGAAGATTCAGAAAGAGGATCAAATTCTGACCCAGAGGGCAGCAGATGGCTTGCTGTCTTATGTGTTGGCTCTAAAACCACCAGGAGTAAACCATTTTAGGATCTTTTGTTTAGTTCCCATGTGATGTAGGATTGCCTCACCTATTCCTCTTCAGAGCTTTAATTGGCTTGTGATGTAAGCTCTAGGAGGCTAAAATCCCCAGCCCTCATGGTCTAGTCAATTAGATTAATTTCTTGAGGTTTCCCTTTTTGTCTGACTAGTAGTGTATGGCTTCCAGCGCACGCTGCTCCTTCTCTGTGGTAGTAACCAGTCACTGTCAAAAAGCTGTCAGCACCCACTGTTAGCCCGACTTAATTCCAGTATTTTATTGCCTGTCTGGCAGTACCAGGTATTTTTAATGAAGCTAGAATCATTGTATTTTCTGAGAATCTTGTCTGTGGGATTTTTTCTTATCGTGTGTTTTTAATGGTGAAAGTATCGAGTCCTTGGATTTGAGCAAAAAAAAAGGAAAACGCATCCTGAATGCTGCTTAGGAAGTCAGAGAGCATAGAACAAAATTATCTGTTTAATTGAAATATGATCATTGAGCTCATCAGATGTCGCCTATGCTTTTTATATTCTAAATTTTGCACTGGAAAAAGCATCTTTTTTTCTTAAATCTTGTTATAGGGAAGAACCATGCAAAGAGCAGAAAGATGTGTTGGTTCTGTGTGTACACAGGAGAAACAATGAACTAGGCATACACAAACAGGAAAAAACAGAATAAGCAAACCTTACAGAAAAAGCCAAATGCTCGCTCCTGCTCCTTTCCTGTTACAGTGGGCTAAATCCAACTAATTTTTGGGAAGGCTTTTGCTTTTAAGGGCAGTAGCTTTTCGATTTAGTATTTTATTTTTAATGCCATAACGTTGAAGATTGAGAATTCAAAAATCATGAGTCATTATTCATCAGTGGGTGAAGGGGAAATATGCATAATTGTCTGGGCCTGGGTTTTCTCTCCTTGCTTTGACAGGATTTTTGTTATGCAATGGGTTTTTTCCATTTTAAGCAATGAGATCCTCGTGTATATTGTTAGTTCAAGTATCATGGAGCATTCTACCAATTTAGTGATATCTTGGACTTCACAGTGCACGGAAGTGTAGGCACCTTTAAACTGAATGTGGCATCCTTTTAACGTGTGCGACACCAGCGCCAAGAGTTCACAGCAGGAAACTAATCTGAGCACCCTCTTTCCGAGCTGTATCTTTATTGCCAAGTGCTCTTGCAGAGGGCAGCCCCACGGTTTTCATCTGCATGCAGCACTAAGTGTCGAGTAGTGATTTATCCTTTCTTTTGTGTAATAATATGGTAAGTGCCCGTCTCCTGAAGCTTCAGGGAAATTTACTGCTTTCTCATTCATCTGAAACACCCGAAGGCATGCAGCTGAGTAGAGCATGGCTGAAGAGGAGTTATGGCTGGAGGGGATGTGCCCTGCACATCAGTCATAAATTAGAGGCTGGAGAAGGTGCTGAAGTTGCTGGTGTGTCTGCATCAGAGGACCCTGTTGCACAGCAGTTCCCCAGTGCTGTCCCCTGCCAGCCGAGGTTACTCGTTGGCAGCGTTTGCAGATCTTTTCCATGGGCTCCGTTCTGAAGTTAGCACCACTGCTGATCCAGTCGAGTGTTTGCAGTGGTACCTTGGCAGTGTTGTCATTTGTGGTAGGACCTATGTCTGTTTCTCTTAAATGTCCCTAGGAGCACTTTTTTGGTGTGTGTTGTGGTGCTTTGTTTTATTTTTTTAAACGTTCCCCTGGTTCGCTGGAAATGCCAACATCTAATTAAGCTCAATAGCAATACTTGCACTAGAATCAAACTTGCTTTCTGTTGGTACCGCTGCCAGCTGACCAGTGAACGTGACTACGTCCTTGCCGTTAAGTTGCAGAGCTGTCTGCATGTAGCAAAGTCTGCCATTTCGTTCTTTGGGTGCTTGGGCTGTGTTAGCTGCCGTCACGGGACTGATAATTCTGGGACACTGCTTTCATGAAACTTTTTAATCTTTTGTTTTGCTCATCTAAAATAAACAAACTCAGTTTCGACAGACTTCCTGGGAGAATACCGTGTATGTTGTCTAATTGCTGGTGTGAATGGCAGTAATGGCAGGGAGGTATTTCCAAAGACTCTCTAAAGGGCTCTCAACATGCTTGTTTTGTGTGAGAGGCACCACAGTCATCCGGCTGCTGTGTGACCTGTCTTCTCTTACCAGTTCTTGCTATGAGTGCAGCGTGAAACTCAACGAGCCCTGTGAAAGCCTTAACAAATCCAAAAGCACTGAGGTCAGCTCTGTAGCTGGGGCAGGCAGTATAACCTGTATGTTGTCTGTGACTGTCTCATTCACTTACTGCCTGATGTGGAACATTAAAAAGGTTTTCACTGATAAACCCTCCATAGAAGCCCCACATCTCATGATTATTTAGATGAGTGAGACTCCACTGATTGTTTTGCCTTACATGGGTTGAAAGATAATTGGATCTCTGTGACAGCCCAAGTCACTTGAAAAGCAAAGTGCAGGTCTTCCCTGCTCTGCAGAGAGGTGCAGCCGTTTCATCGATCCCTGCTGGACAGCGTAGCAGCGTCCTTGTACGTCCTGACGCGTGGTGCTGGCACTGGTCTGGACAGCAGGGAGGAGACAGCGTGAGTAGATCTCAGCACCATTGTTTGTTTCTCAGAGTGGCTTCTGTCTGACGCAGCTGTGCCGGGGCTCAGCTTCAGCCCAGATAAGGCTGTTGGCAGAGATCCCTGCACGTACAGGGCACGCGTTGGGGCAGAGCAGCGCCCACCAAATCATCGCTGGGAGAAGACAATAATTGTGTTGAAAATAATGCCTTGCTTATGAAGGACTCCCCCAGCTGCGGGCGTTTATTATGCAAACTGCTGTAAAGTATTAATTGAAGAATGAATTTGGCTCAGATATGCAATGATGTTATTGCTCTGCATGAGTATTTAAGTCAATCACAGGGGTTGCAGTACAATAGTTTGGCCCAAACCACTCTGAACTGACCCCTCAATGTAAGGGTCAGTGCCAAAATGCACCACTTGTCCTGAAATATAAATAATAATGTGAAAGTGTCTTAGCTTAATAAAAACTTTAAAAGTGTTTCATATGGTTTATTTTATTCTTATTGTATTTCTTTTCATTTGAACAGTGGAAAATCTGAAATCAGGTTAACAGTTTTCCAGTGTGTTCTTAGGGCTGCTGTGTTTGGGGGTTTCATGTCCTGCAGTGTCTTAATTTAAGTTTGCTCCATTGTCTTTGGAGCAGTTACTGATTTTATTTTGAGTCACTGGTTTAATGTGGAAACAGATATTTTGGTTTTGAAGTCATAAATTCTTTTGCCGGTTTCAGTCTTGTTGCCAGATGTTGAATATCCTTCAGGTGTTGTCTTACAGAACTGAGTAAATAAAAACAGAACTAAACTGAGCTAAGTAAAGAATAAGAGTTGAAGGCATGGACACAGTTGGGGTTTTTAAAAAATATATCAAGTAAGATTGGCATGATCACTGCTCAGTTGTAGATAGATGTATTCTCTGTATAAAGTGCATTTTTCATAAAGTGGAACGTAAGCAGGACCACTATTGTCAGGTTAATGCTGGTGTTGCTTTATAGGCAGCAGATGTAAGAACTGCAGCTTCGCCTTTCACTGGACTCCAGCACTGAATTATTTACAGAGGAGCCAACTAAAGCTGAATGGGCTGCTCTGGCTTTGAGGCTTCCTCCAGAATTTAAGAGATAACATTCTCCAAGGTAGGCAAAACCTCCAACTTCCATAAATTTTCATTTTTCTCATGTTGCAGGAAAGAAAAAATCCAAATTTCAGACTTTCAAGAACTTCTTTGCCAAGAAGAAAAGGAAAGAGCCTCCACCTCCCAGGGGGGAGAGTAATTTAAAACCTAGCCAGTCCAGCAGCGATGTCAGCGTCTCTGTGCTCGACACTACTGCACTTCATTCACCGAAGGAGGCTGGGTAAGCTGCTGGGGAAGGAAAATAAAGAAATAAAAACGGACCTCATACAGCAGTAGGATGAAAGCATGAGTTGGCCCCTAAGGAGCAGCCTCTGTCCAAGTTTGTGCAAAACAAGCCCTAATGCTGAGAAGGAATCCCAGGAATTTCCTCTTTCTTTGGAGGGGTGATCCAACCTCTTAGTCTAAAACTGCAGATAGCCCAGATTGTTTTCGTTGGTTTTAGAGTTTGAAATCTGTCCTGGAAAGTCTGATCAGCAGCAGCTTTGCAAGAGGATGATGATGGAGTACTGCTAGTAGAGAGAATACGTGCAAAGTTGAGTTGCTATTTTTTAGCATAAATGGGGCCCTCCATCATGGCTGGGGTAAAGGGAAAGAAGTGTTTTTGGTGTATTACCGGTATGGGATTGCTGCTTTGCCTTTCTTACATAGCCATTTAGGTACAGATAACAACTGAAGGCCTCTAGTTGTGTGTCAGCTACTCCTGAAGGGCAGTGCATGTGAGTGAGGTTTGCAAGTCCTTAAGGTGTGTCCGGAGCAATTCTCTGATCCCTGATGATGTGAGTTCAAAAACGTGTCCCATTTTTTCAGTTAGTGTAACACAAGCTATTAGCTTGCACTGCCAAGACTGCTTCACTGATAACCTTAGACCTTCGAGCTACACAACACTGCCATTGCATGGCTCTGACTGAATCTGCGGTGGGGCAACCCTCTGAACACGGTCAAGTCTCTCGCCAGAGGTGTCATGGATCAGTGTCTGACAACCTGTAATTTGGCTGTTTTTCCACTCCCCACCCTCCTCATACTCCCCTATGAGCTACTCAGCCAGGCTGCTCTTTGCATTACCCTAGGCCTTGGGTTGTGGAGCTGCAGCCTAAGTGTGTCAAAAAACCGGCCACATCCTATATTGTGGAGCTGCAGCCTAACTAAGTGTGTCAAAAAACCGGCCACATCCTATGGTTTGCAGCGTTTTGTTGGAGGGAACACTGCATGGATGTGTCACTAGCAGAGGGCATGAATAGAGTGGGACATGCTGAAGTCAGCATTGCTACCACGTGCTTTGTACCGTCAAATAAGGCATTTGGTGCTGCTGGACACTGCATTTCTTGTGGTGGAGCAGCTTATAGACGTTACTTTCTCATGGATGCTCGTGCCTCCCTGCCTCACCTTTCCCCACTGTCTCTGTTGTGTTTATGCATCTGCATCATGGAAATGATCTGGGAATGAAACAACAATCTCTTTTTTTTGTTTGTTAGCATAACAGTAACGGAGTAAGTGACCACACAACCAGTCCCTTGAGGTAAGGGGAATTAGAATGACTCAGCTAAGCCAGTCCCATCTTAGGAACAGCTGAGATTACCCCATCAGCCCAGAGGAGGGATCTGGTTTAAAACTGGCTGTCTGCTCCAGAGACAGTGTGGGTGCCAACTCTTTGTCTTGCCCTTGACCAAGTAGTTCAAGTCCAATTGCTGTTTATCTCAGCACTGTCCTCCAGTGATCATGAACTGTTTTGCAAGATCAGAGACCAGAAAGTGAGTAAAACCCTTCTGCTTTTTTCCCTTACCGATAGAATTGGATGGACTATTCAAAAATGTTAGAGAGTATGTTTGTGCTGTTTGAAAATCCTATCACATCCAGACCCTGCATGGCAAAAGTGTGCTTTGTAAGTATCTAGAGAGACTGAACAACCCAACCCTTTGGAAGACCTGATCCTGAAAGCCTGTGGAAATACAGCTTGTGAAGGGCTTATAGCAGGGCCCTGAGCTTTACAATTTCTGGCATGCAGAATATCAAAACCAATCCTAGAACAATGGTGCTGTTTGTTCTTGAGGCAGCAGCACTGGTTTTCTTTCTTTTTTCTTCCTTTTTTTTAATACCATGTAATCTTTTCAAAGTTTAACTTTTCTGAATATTAACCAGAGACCAAACCCCCAGACGTGCCAAATGTTTATTGTAACAGAGAAAGGGGTGAGCCTGGATGTCAAGGGGCTGCAGGGAATCAATGGGATTTGACATCTCTGAGGGGAGGGGGCATTATGTCCCACTGCCTCTTTATCTTCCAAGGGGCGTGAGTTTTGAATAGAAATGAAAAAGCCTTGATGGCAAAGTCAAAGCATGTGATGTGGATGACTTCTGTATCATCGAAAGGATAACAGAGGATAGAGGAAAATTGGGTCCCAAATAGTCTTATTCCAGTTAAAAAGCTTTGAGCAGGAACAACTCCTGAGATGATATGTAAAATTGTCCTGGGCTTTGTGATGAACACACTCTTTTGGCAGGCTGCCGCTGTTTTTGAGGGAGCGGCTGCCTGAAGGAATTGTTTCACCTTCCTTCTCTCCACCTCGAGCACTGAGAAAGGGAGTGGTGTTGCAGCAATAAGAAGTAGGAGATATCACAGGCCATGATAAGTTTAGGAGTGGCTTTATTGCTGGCCACAGAGTCCCATAATTTCCTCTGTCATGGCAGCTCGAATGTGGATACACATGAATTAACTGAGCATTTGTATAGGGAAATCAGTGTGGAGATCTGTTGGCTCAAGCATCTGGGGGTTTAGCTAACACTGCATCTTGAACTTCAGCACAAGTGTAAATACACTGCCTGGAGTTATGCATGATCGTATATTTGCATGGAGGAGATTCATCTGTACTAAGGCTGCAGTTAATGCTATCTTTAATCCAACGTTCTTTTTGTGACTGCCAGAAGAAAGTATAGTGATTGTCTTGCAAAAGCATATGATGCATATGCAAAGAGAGAAAGGAAGAAACTTGTACTGGCAGTTTCAAGAACAAGGAAACCTCAGCTCTTACTGCTAAAGAATTCCAAGTCAAGGAAGTGAAGAAATCTCCAAATAAAAAAGGCTAATGCATCCTAATGCACGTGCATTCTTTGCAGTAAATGAAATGTCAACTATTAGTGAATATACATTGGAGTAAATGAAAGTTTAATGACATTGTCTTTCTGAGTGCAGTAAAATTATGTCTTGCCCACATAGAGTGTATTTCACTGTGAAAAGAACTCTAAAATCAAACACAAAAAGATGGGATGGCTTCATTCACTTCAGTGATGAAATAAGGCAAGTGCTTACTTGTGTGGAGAACTGCTTACCTAAAAAGTAATGCAGACATTAACTGTTATTACATACAAAGAGAAGAAGCCCAAACTCTGAGCTGTGCTATGAAAGAGCTCAGATTGTCTTGGACCATGGCTTAAACATAGAGCAAGATTATTTTGCCCCACTGTGAGACTCAGCATAACTGTGTAGTGGTTGGCTACACCTCTGGGGCTATAGGAGGGTTAATCAAGCAGACAAAGGAGATGTTGTCTTCAGAGATGTAAAGGGAGTTGCAGGAGGGGGGGAAAAAGTGTAATTTGCTTGAAATTTTTTTTACATGGTATATTTAGTTTATGAAAGCTCAGTCTTTTAGGGCTTTCTTCGAAATAGAGGCCTAAGGCAAATAACAGAGACCTATTATACTTTATTTACTGCAGAAGAGCATTAGAATTACTGGATTTTTCCTTTCCCAAATTCTGTTCCTAATCATCCACTGTCACCCAGAGTCAATCTTTCAGGGGCAGTGAGCATTGCCTGCATGGCAGCTGAGCCAAGGAATCCTTGTAACTTCTGGCTTACAAGGCTGGCAGCCAACAACATGAGAGTATTCTCTGTTGTTTTCCAGCTAAGTGCTAGAATGAAATACTGCTAGAGGCCATCTTTGTGGTCTTCAGGACAAGTAATGTACAGACAGTGCTTGCCTATGCTGGTGGCACTCAGTCAGTAAAAGATTTGGAGCCTTCTTTGTCATGCCATCCAAGTGCAAAATTTGCCCTGCTCAGCCTAATAGCCCCAGCCCAATCAATCTCAGTTGATTACAACTCCGTTAACAGCTGTTGTGGGAACTTGTCTGTGCTTCACTGGGCTGAACACCCAGCGAGCAAGAGTGTCTCATCTGATTAACTTGGCTGTGGATAGGTACGTAACTGCGGCTATGGACATTTGTCCCATCTACAGTTTTTACTATGCTTGGGTGTTCGTGATACAGGTGAACAGAACTGCTTTTATTGCTGAACTTGACAGGATTTGAATCAACTTTGTTAGCGTAGCACCTGCATTTTCAAGAAGGGGAAAAATAATCCACAATCTTTGGTAGGTATGACCAGGCTGCGAAAGTTGTGTCCTGAATGTCTCATGCTGGGCACGTTGCCACCAAAGGAGGGCAGGGGGCTCCTGTGACCCCTTCTGCACTGTAGACATCTCTGAGGGTGGCCTGCATCCAGCTAAATCTCAGCATCTGATCTAATCACCCTGGGCTCTCTCTGTAGTCCGCAGAGACTAGCCTGTGCTCACTGCAGATGCTGAGTACATCTGAAAAGGGACACATGTGGTCAGTCAGCATCCTAAAATGTGCGTCTTCCTCCCCTCTGAGTGTAAAAGGAGCTAGCAGTGACTACCTTAGACAGCTAACGTGCAGATACCTAAAGTTAAGTGAGAAGCATCCCACCCTGGCCTGGTTGTGATCCCTCTGCCCCACTGAAGCAGTGCAAGGAAGTATTGGAGGGCTGTACCCAGTGCACTGACCACTCTTCCTTCCTTCCCAGGCCCAAAGGAAGCATGGGAAACAAGGCCTTGTCCCATGACAGTGTCTTCATTTTTGAGTCTGCACCAGGACATGAGGCAGGTGACATGCTGTCTGAGGAAAACATACCTGGAAGAGTGAAAACTTTGCAGGTGAGAACATCACCCCCTCATTCATGGTGCTGCTTTGTGTTAGCTGTCTCCTAGGAAACTCTGTTGCTTGATTCCTTTGCTGCGTGCCTTAGGACTTTGTTGACTGAAGTGCCCAAAGCCAGATTTACTCCTTTGGGATCTGTTCTGCCTCTTGGAAGCTGCATCTCTGAGCAGTCCTGATGCTTCAGCATCAAGATTGCACCCCATCTGTGTGGGTGACATGAATCCAGTTCACAGACTCTTGCAAACCTTCCTTAATGACCATGTCCTCTTCCAATGGGATCCCCATTCTTTACATCATACCTCCTGCCTTCGGGTAAGGCCATTCACTTAAACTGCGCCGTGTCCCTTACACTGTTACTCTTTATATATTCTTTAGATGTTATTCTTTTTTGTAATTCTGGCTATGATGTTTTCACTGTACATACCAGCGGCTGCGTAAGTATGTGGGATGATGGATATGTCAGGGCACTCTTAGTGGCAGCTTTATTTGTCATTATTCTTCTTATCTCTGCCAGAAAAGGATCCTGTACTCTGCTAGGTCATTTCCTTCTTCCAAGGCACATACTGAACCTTCCTTGACAGCTCCCTTATCAACTGTTGGTAACATTAATTGCATTCAAATAACTGCCCAGCTCAGAGCACTGAGATAAAAGTTTAGTGTTTTTCCAGAGACTGAAAACAAACTGTTGATAAGGCAGCCAAAGGCCACTGAAGTGCTTCTTTTCCTCAGTGTGAGCTTCACGTTGCCAAACACAATTGCGTCACGCTTTAAGTAAGAGAAGATGCACAGAGGGGTTTGTTCCTCCGTAAGACTGCAAAATAGGCTCACCTTCAGTGTAGAGTATTTTTTGCATAACAATAGGAGCAGCACAAGAAATCATGTTTATACATGACAGAACTTTGTTGGGGAGGAAGAAAGCTCTTTTCATGCTATCTCCAGCCCGCTGCGCCCTCTCTTCATCCGCGCATCATCCTGCATGGTAATGTAATACTGCCAGCACTGTTTTTGTAGCCATAAAGGACAGCCTGTGTCTGTGAGCTTGACTCTTGTCAGAATAAAAGCCAAGCACTAATAAAAGCTGTTGTTTTCTTAGCAATGTAAATGAACTTCTACCAGTAGAATTCAGAGTTTCCCCCACAACACTTGCTGTCTGCATATAATAATTTTAATAAATCAAAGATGGTAAGCTGTGAGAAGAGAGAGAAGCAAAACTGACTTTCTGTATTTTCCTTCCCATGAAGTGCACAGGTATATTGTATGTTTTACTTGTTTTGCCCATATATTGCAATCTCTGTGCAGTTTGTTATCAGTCCTGCTTTGCAGATCATATTGGTGATACTTCTTGGATTGTTGTGGGTAAGAGGGCAAGAAAGGTGTTTGAACTGGGGGACTGGTAGGTTAAAGGCTGACGAATGTGCTACCCTGTATAGCTGTCAGATCCATAGGAATTACATTCCAAGTGAATCTTGCTGAATAAGAATGGCGGCTATTTAGATATATTTTACAGACATAAAAATGAACAGATAGTTTACAGAGGAGCACAGAGTTAGGCCTAGAATTTCTCATTCTGGTTTAATGAGCAAAGAAACGGAGAAAAACGGATCTGCTCATTTATCCTGGGAATATTCAGTTGGGGCGTTTTTAGTTGAAGGACAAAGTTTCTGTACAGACCTTGTTTCTGTTCCAGCTTTGACACAGCCGAAGGACTTATGCCAAGAATTTTAGTAATGGTGTTTCCTGACATCTGAACTCTTTCAGTTTGAGGGAACATCTGGCTGCTTGTGAGGTTGCAGACTTTGCTTTATTTTTCTAGGGTCAGGGCCTGCCAGAGCATTCTTTTATGCAATATTGGAAAAGAGTCCCCATTCTTTACAAAGTTGTTCCTGGCTACTGTCATCGTTCTTGCTGTAGACAGGACCAGGATGTGATGCTGGGGAAAATCAACACGCAATTCATGAGGGTGAACCAGAAGTTGAATTAAATTGTTGTTGTATAAAAAGTGGGAATCAGCTGCTTGTGTGGGAGACGGTGGTGACAAACTCTCAATATCTGGGGCTTTATGAGGGAAAGCTGAACACATAAACCTGGAGTTGGTAACTGCTGACTGACAGCTCTTTGTGAGACTATTTGGAACATCCTGATACGTGTAATTATTTAAAGAATACTTAAATCTAGAATTTTTAAAGTTTTAAATTTAAACTGAGTTAAACTGCTATAAATTTTCTGGAATGCTGAAATTTCTGTCTTCAGTGCCTTACTGATTACAGCTGATTCTTATTGTAATTTTGTACTGAAGGCAGTTCTAGTGATGGGTCTTCGATGAATGTAACTAAATAAAATATTAATGGCTATTTTCTGTAAATTCTCTATTGTTTCAGTTATTTCTGTTAACTGAGAGATTCTGCATGCCTAATGGGAACAACTGGGGTAAAAGTATCCAAACGTCCCCTATAAATGATGCCATTGAAAGTCTATATTCTACATTTATTTTCAACCACAGCTTCAGTTACAGCAGAACATCAGACTTGGATCACCTCCTCTTGTTATAACTGGAAAGAAACCGGAAGATGCAGGTGCTGTTTCTGAAGATGATGGTTTACCTAGGAGCCCTCCTGAAATTTCAACACTTCATGAAGTTCTGACAGATTCACCAAGCAAGGTATAACCATTACATCACTTTAGTGACCAGCTGTACAGAACAGATAAAATCTGCTTGGAGAATGGGAAAACCTTTTTGCTTGCTTGTGATAAAATCTGATGCTACAGATCAGTCAAAACCTGAACAGATTACCTAGGTGGATTGTGGACTTGTCGCTGTGAGGAATACCTAGGAAGTGGCCTTACAAATACTCCTTCTGCATACAATTTTCTATGCTTTTATGTATGCCAGTGCTGGGGCAGTTGTGACCTGTATCACTGGGGAAAGCGGAGACAAGTTCAGTTGATACGACAACTCTCAGTGCCTTTGGGCACTGGCAGGTCCCTGTGGCAGAAAGCGTAAAAAGTGCATTATTCAGGATGAGAGTTGTGTTACTGTGACTCTTCCACTTCCAGACTGAGAACAAGCTGAGGTACTCGCACTGTGCAAACAACCTTCCCATGTCTTCCAGCTTCAAAGAGCTGGGAAGGTTGGCAGCTTCCTGCACCAGTGAAAGGTGTTTTAACGTTAGTAAAGAGAACAAAAATAATAGGGACTGCAAGAGAATCTTAAACCATTACTGGTTTTGGAGTTAAATAGCTCAAAACCAAGGCAGTATTAGTTGAATTGGCAGGAAAGTGTTAGTCCTATGAGTCTGAGGAGAATAGGTCCTGATGAGACTCAGGGGAGATTTGGATTATATTCTTTCTTAGGAACTGCCATCTTACAGCAGAGTCCTGATTTTGGACTTGGGTGGGCATGTGAGCATTTGTGAATTTGAAGATCTTAAAACAATAAGCCACAATGACTTTATAACATGTATTGCATCCTGTGGTCAACCTGCATGGCGTATCTCATAGCAGGATAAAGCTACCCTGCTTCATGTTAGATTCCAAATGAACAAATGAAACTTACTGTGTGAGGCAGGGACTCAGTGACCCTTCCTTTATCTTTCCTCTTGTGTTTTCTCATTATTAGCACTGGATATCCAGTCCCAGGTAATTGAATGTGATACTTCCCTTGACTTACCCTTGACTTATTTTATCCCACAGTCCTCCAACCCTGTTCAGCGTCATAGCTCTTTGAGTTTAGGCGGGACAGACAGTGAAGATGAACAGGTAAATAGCTACTTTTCCTGCTAATAAACTTTCCTGAGACAGCATGTGTGGCGTCTGTATGAAGCCAGTACAATAATCTTTTTTTAAATCTATTCTGGGTACAGTGTATCTTAGCAAGCAATTAATGAACAGTCCAGAGTGATGCAAATGGTACTGAAAATGTACCTCTCACAATTTTGAATAAGAACCAAACAAAGAAAGGCAGAAATCTCCTGGTAAGTGGTTTGTGTGAACATCATGGTCAGCTCAGTGACACAGTGTGAATCTGTAAAGTTACACAACAGAAAACTGGACAAGGAAAAGCACCTCAACTGTGCTTACAGGTCCCAGGGCCCCAGTACCCAAGAGCAGTAATAGCTTAACAACACCTTCCTGTCAGCAGTGGCCTGTGAGCAATGCCTTGCATCTCTCTCATCACAGAAAATAATTGCAGGATCAGCCCTTGGTGATGCCAGGTGTTCCACAGAAGAGGTCTGTGTTGGTTTGCAGTTCTCTCAGGATGATAAGTGACCATCAGAAGCAGCAGGTTCTGCTGTCAGACCAACGCAGTCTGTTCCTTGGCCGGCTCAGAAAAATTTAGAGGTCGTATTTTTGGAGAGGCGCTTAGGTGACCTTCACCTTGACTGTCCCTGCTGCTTGAGGCTGAGTTGAGTTCCTGCCAATCCCATGCTTTCAAGGCAGGCCTACAAGGCTTGCTTATATTGCCTTTCTCCAGCATTAATACAATGTTTGAAAGACCAGTCAGACCACGGCTATGCCAGTGAGGTCTTCAAATGCCAGTGACAAAGGCAGCTACCGCTTCAACAGGGCTGATTTGATTTGTGGGATAGCATTTGCAATTGTATAAGCAAAGCAATCCGTCCTTTAGCTGCAAAGGGGAATACTTATTTGGTCCAAACCAGCTACTGGTTATTTTGTCCTAAGCTTTGCATTCTTCCATACAGAATCCCTGTTTGAGGAGCTCACCAGAGAAAACACAATTTAAGCCTTTGTAAAATTGAAGATATCCCACAAGTAAAAGGGAGGTAACAGGGTACCTTGAAGATTTCTTCCTGATGAAGAGGGCCTTAAGCAGCCAGGGCAGCATCTTGAGCATCAAACAGTGCTGACCCCACTGCTAAGGAAGCTTTCCCTTTCACTCTCTCTTTGGCCGGCCTTCTCAAGGGGAGAGAACAACCTTTAGGCAAGACCAGCTCAACTTCCCTGTCCTTGGCTGAGGTCAGGCACTCTCGTGCTCAGTCATTCCTGGATCTTTTGCTTTAGAGATAGAAAGATAAAGCAATGTCTCCCCCTCATACTAGACCACTAGTCACACATCTCTTGAGGCTCAAATGATCTTGGTAACTTGGATTGTTGTTATTTTTAAGAACTTCTTGCATATATTTTATCTTTACTTCAATGTACTTTTTATTAACTCATGTCCCATTTGATATTTTGACTAAAATGCTCTATTTTGTAAGCCTGCATACTGATTATTTCCTTGCAGTGCAAAAAACCCTTTTCTGTCCGTTTCTGAAGTTTTTGAGCTTTTTCAATCTTACAACCTCCTCTCCTGGGAGAAACAGAGACAGGGAGAAGAGAACCTTTTTTCTCTCTTCTGTATTGCACAGAATTCCCCACTTAAAGGCTCTTCTTTTTTCTCTCCAGCTCACCAGGAATCTAGCTAGCTTCTCTACGGTACTGTGTATGCTCCTTTACCCAGATGTTTTTCTTAGTCGGAAGTTTGACTTAGCAGAAATCTTGCCAATACATTTATGTAAAATAAAAAACCTTTTCCTGAATAACCATCAGGTTTTTCCAGTAGCACTTGAAACTATTTGTGTAATACCGGAATCTGAGCTAGCAGAACACAAGTTGTTAAACCGAATAACCTCGTCCCAAAGATGAGAAAAATTGTGAAAAGCATGAAGAAATCTACACAAGTTATTCAATTTAACAGTGTTGTGCATTTAGTAAAGGAAAAAGAGGATTTGATCTTAAGCAATCTGAAGTTACGCACAGTGTAACATTTACATTAGGTTTACATTTTACTGCTGTGTTGATCTTGCTGCAGATGACAGTTAATTCGTTTCTTTGTCCTGTGCGGCTCCTCTGGGTTTTCCAAGAGTTTCACGCTGCTGTCACCTCTGTGTGAAACCCTGTTGTGTCACCCATGTCACTTCTCAGTGTCTTTCACATTGGTAGACACCCACTTTCTGACTCATCTGAAGCTGAATGTGAGGCTGTCACCCGAAGTGAACAGCAAGTACCTTCACAGAGACATGAACCAGCGTTGTCCTGCCTTTGCTGGGTAGCCGTGATGGAAATCTAACTTCCTTGTTGGCGTCTGCAACCCAGACTGCCTAAAAGCAAAACAGGGTCTAAGCTTGTGTGGCTGTGGACACTGTTTTGGCACAAACACTCTTTAGGAAATGGGCCTCGTAGCTGTGAGATTCTCCCTGTGCAGGGTCCTGTAACTGCACAATAACCAGCAAATGCCAAGTTTATCTTGCACTTCAGCACTGGTGTGGAAATCCTGTGTCTGTTCCACTGTCTTTGAGAGAAGGTACCCACTGTCAGTCGGTGCTCAGAGGCAAAGAATCCCGAGTGCTCAGTGGAGGAGGGAATTTGCCATTTAGGTAGGGCAGTAGCTCAGGTACCAGCTTCAGGTGTTCTTGTGTGAAGTAAGCACAACTAAGTTTATAATTGAAAGGCAGAAGAACTTGTGTGTAGAAATGAGTAACAGTGTTACTATTTCTATGAGGTCTAGTGATCTTTACAGGTTTATCAGTAATCTTGTAGAATTATAACAATAGCTTATTTACTAGCTGCGTTTTTCTTTCTCTTTCACAATACATAAATTTTTCATGAGAAGAGTCTGCATCTGTCATCATACATTCTGGTGTGGGGGTTTTCAGATCTAGGAACTAAAAATTAAACCTTAGACATAAAGCAACGTACCTAGAGAGTTTTTGTAGATCAGATGGGAAGATGCTTTCATTATCTTTAAAACTTCATCAGCACACATGTTTTAAATTCTGTGTTATATCCTACGCTTAAACGAAACTAAAATCTGAATGCCAAGCAGAGTTAAATGGCTGTGTTTTACCTGTCTTTATGGCCAAAGCCAAAATAGCAGGTATGTTACACTGAATTAAGTTTGGAGTGTCTGTGAAGTTTGCAGATGTTCTAGAAAGTCTGGTCTACATTTCCAAGCAGTAACAAACCCCGGCAAACTGGATTTCTTCCTTAGAAACAGAGATAATGAGGAGCAAGCGTCCACGCTGCTTTCGTAGCTTTTCACTGACGTATTCCTGCCGTGTGTCTCATTATGGGGGATGAAAAGGCAGCGATATAAACTGCACCAGTGCCTCCTGCTGGTGCGTACGTCTATTGCAAATGGTTTTCAAGGTAAGAACTGGGAAGGGGACAGCTGAGGCTCTTGCTGTGAGAGAGGTGGAGACAGTTACTTCTTGCGTTTGTGTGACACACAGCTAAACACACAGGATTGTGTGATCTCTGTGCAGAGATGACTTTAGGTGTGCATTTAAACGTGAGGATTTATACAGCCTTTTTAGGCTTCAGAAATGGAGCGAGCTAGTAAAGGAATTGTTGCAGAGATGTGGGGAAGCCAAGCAAAACGTACAGTGACATGTTTGTGTTTGACAGATACCTTCTGGAGCTTCCTCCAGGCCCATCAGCCCTTCGTCCTCTGCCACTCTGGGCGTCCCCAGCTCGCGAGGCAGCAGCTTCCTTCCCGTGGACTTCACCGTCCCTGCCAGTCCCCTCGGCTGCCTGGACACCTCAGCAGCCAGGCACAGGATCGCCATAAACCCCCGGAAACAGAAAGGCTTTACCAGCAAGAGTCAGCAAACCCCCCAGGTATGTGTTTTCTGGAAAAGAATCACTGTGCAGGAGGGAATGCGAACTTTAATTATTATCTAAAAGAATATTTTCAATTTTTCCCACCTATTCACATTCTTTTACTTTTTTTGTTCTTCCATCGGAAGAAGTGAAATCACCTATTTTCAACCAACCAGCCCAACAAAAAGTACTTGGAGAACTTCAGTATCATGAGAGCTGAAGAAAAATGCAACTTTAGGTTTTCATTATTTCGCCAAAAAAGTTGTGTGTCACATCTGTAAAAACATTCATGTTGGTTGAAAAGCTAGTTTGCAGTTTTAATGAAGCCTACGTCTATTTCTACAATTTCAGATTAGCTTTAACTTTGTTCTTTGTGTGTCAAAGGAAGGACTGATGGTCTTTGGGAAGGAATGTGGCTCTGCATGTGGGAAATTAGGATGAGATACTTCTCATTCTGGCTTTCAGGAAACATGTAAAGTTGAACTCAGCAGATAGAAAAGGTTGTTGAGCTGGGGTGTGACAGAAATAAGGAGTAGTGCTTCTATATTTTGTATTCTCCTCTCAATCAAAGAGTCATGCATGAACAGCTGTCCTGGATTTAGAAGTGCCCTGACCTGAGAAAGGAGGAGAGAAATCAGGATGAGTGTAATATGGAATAAGGTTTTCTTGGACACTTGGGCCCTACAGCATCTCTGCTGGATGGTCTTTGTGCTGCAGCTGGTACAACTGCAGTGCTGAAGGAGAAAAGCTGATTGTGGAGAGGTCTCAGAAGTGATGATAATGTCTCTGGTTTGCTCTGTTCTGTGCCACCAGGTAGCTTGGGTGACGTCTTAAAAACATGCTTATTCACTCACAATATATCAGTCCCAGAATGTTTCAGGTTTAAGAGAGATCAATGGGCTGCCTTTGACATTTTAAAAATGAATGATTTGTAGGTTCTTAACTGGAATAGTACATTACCCACAGTGCTGGTAAATTACAAGATAGGAGGTTTGTGTGTATGTTTTGAGTATTCATAAACATTTGTGTGTATAAAATACATTTTTTGTGCATTATTCTTTAATTAAAAGATCTTACTGCCCCTCGTCAGGTGGAACAGCTGGAAAATGAAACGTGTCTTCCTGCAACTCCAGAAAAGAAGGGAAATTCAACAGAATTACTTGAGGGTGGCCAGCATAAATGTGATTGGGAAGGTAATGAAGACTTACGTATTGCTACTTTGGGTGCTTGGACTCTTCTACATAAGGCTGGCAGGTCTTACTTGGATTGTAAGCCCTTTCAAACTAGGCAACTTTTGGTTTTATAGCATAAAACCAATCCTGGCTGCTGAAGTGTTGTGATGGAGAAAGTCATGTGCTCCACTCAACACAGTGGTGCTGAAATGGTGAACTCTGAGGGCATTGAAAAATAGATGAGGTGAAAGTACCATGTGCAGAAGTACCTGTGCTACAAGGTTGGCTAGATGTCATTGACTGGGGATCCGAGTTCCTTGAAACTCGGAAAAACCTTAAACTCAGCATTATATCTGTTATGTGTGTGAAGTGACTTTAATAGGCTTGTATTTACTAGATCGTCCTTTGCCACCTACCCCCTTATCATTTGAGCAATGGCTAATTGCCAGTGGTAACACAACTGTAATTGTAAAAACGAATTAAATTTCTCCAAAGCAGCACCAAAGACTTTTCTCTTTGACGCTGCATTACAAATGCACTGGCTGATGGTAACGCCGTAGTGTAGTGGGAATGCTGGCACTTTGTTGACAGGGGCAGGCTCAGGACCTGATGCTGTCGCACATCAGAGTTACTGTGTGTGCAGACACGTCTGAGCTATCCAGATGTTCAGCAGCCCTGCTGGAGCTGCAGGAGGCAGAGCTACCTGATGCTGAGATGTTCTGTTTAAATACAGAAAATCCTCCAGATCATTTTAGACAGCCTTTCTAGGCATACACGTGGAGAAAAGTCAAGGGAAACCTGGGTAGCAGTCTTAAAACTAGAGGTATGCACAGAAAAGAACTAAACAGCAACTGATTTGGTACACCTTAAGCAAACAACGTTTTTCAGTCATTCCTGGGATTAGGTATGTTCAAAGTAAGAGCTTTATTAATCTCCTCACTTGGACAACCCATTTCTAAATAGGCTTTCAACAGCCTTACTGTGGCCAGACATGGGGAACTCATGCTAAATGACCCCTGTCTGGAATGGATTACTGACACAGATGGTGCTTGAACCGTAACCTTTATGTGTTCACTCTTCTCTGCTTAATATAGGATTATCAGCCCAGGTGGGATATGGTGCAAAGGAAGGCAGTTCTAAGGAGGTGCCAGGTGTAAAAAGTCCCACTGATGCTGCCTGTGACTCTGGTGATTCCACACTTGTGGCAGAAGACTCTTGTGCTTTGCTGCAAGAGGATGTATGGCCTCCAGACATGGACCATCACTATAAAGCAGTTGCACCCCTTTTGAGACCTGAGCCTTCTCCAATGAACCTGAAGGAACACCACAATGCAAAAGTGCTGTACTGTTCAGATGAGTCTGCTGCTGAATTGAAACTACACCAGCAAAATACCAATACTAAAGTATCTGCACTTCCAAAATCACAGCAAATTGAAGGAGAAGCTGTTGTGTTTCCAGACATACTAGCAGCTGACTTGTTTAGCGGTGGTGTGGAAACGGAGGCCATAGATATATTGGTAAATGTTGCACAAAGGTCCTCAGTACCTTCTGTGGACCAAAAGATCAGGAACCAGGGAAAGGGGGATCCAGTGTTTACTGGCGAAGTAGAAGCCTGCTTGGGTACTATTGAGAGTCATTCCAACCACACTGTCTCAGATACTGCACCAAGCACTTCACAGGTTGCAGGAGCCGATTCAGAGTCTTCTTCTGACATCAAGACAGTGGCTGTTTTGAAGCCTGAAAACAGTTCAGTAACAAGAAATCACACAGAAATTTGTGAAAGAATGGATTTTCAGGCATCCAAAGGCAATGCAGAAAAAAAATTAGACACTGCTGCATCTGTCTCGGTACCTCCCTGTAAATCAGAAGTATGTTATAAAGCAGAAACTGTTTCTTTTTTGAAGGATAACCAAGGCACTCAGCAGGCCAACACATCACACGTTTCTGAAAAACTTTCCATTGGCTGTCTTGCCTCTTCAAGTCTGGCTGGCTTGAAGAGTAATATCTCTTCCAGTGGTGACAGTAAGGAGTACCAGATAAGCAGTACACCTCACAGAAAACCAGTGAAAGACAGTCAGTCTTCTGATGAAAATGTTAAAAGTCCACCGAAGACTGCGTCTGCTAAACCAGTCAGATTTACCATTGCACCAGCATGGCAAAGATCTCTCTCAGGGGGTTCAAATTCAAAGGAAGATTCCTATACCAGAAGTTCCCCAACGTCCCCTATTAGACCAGAGTTGTTTGAAGGAGTGACAAAAGAACACGCATGTTTTGATACAGCCATGCAGGAATCGGCAAAACCCAACTCGGATAGATTTGATCGAGATTGTAAGTACAGTGATTTGCATTTGAATTCCTCTGTGGAGTGGACTGACCACGAAGCACAAAATGTTGAAAACCCATTTGGGGTCAGACTAAGGAGAACATCTTCCTTACTAAAATACCAGAATGAAAGCCGTGCTGAGTCTCCAAAGCCGATCCCCTCAGCTGTTCCCACTGCTTCTTCTGCCTCAGTCAAGGAGGATCAGAAACTGGTGGGTACTGGGAAGCCATCTCTAGGCCTTCCTGTCAACACAAAATCATTTGTTGAAAAACCAGATCTCCTAGAAGACAAAAATCCTCCCAAGACAAGATTGGAAGAAGTGGCAAAGAAGCAAAATGGTCATAAACCCTCAGGTATTTAAGCTGTATTTCTATTGTGGCAAAACAAACATTGTAGAAAACAGTGGTCATATAAGAGCCTTGGCAGAGTGGCAACAAAAGATAAAAATCCTTTTGACGAGGACTAAGTTCAGCGTTGAGTTCATCAGCACCATGATTTAATTGGCTCGATGACTTGGCCAGTCAAGAAAATTCTTCACTTATCTTAATGAAGGGCGTGTTCCAGCAAGCATAACAATAGAGTGATCGCTGCAGGGCCTTTCTGGTATGAGCTATTTATGCATATAGTTTTTAACACAGTTTTTAAAAACTTGCTGCTGTTTTGTAGTTAATTTTCCATACTGCAGCAGCTCAAACATTAACTAGGAGTTGCATTAGGTGTGATTATTTTTTTTCTACAATCACTTAATTTAAAATATTTAAAAAGTGAAAAGGCAGCCTGTATTTTACTGCCTGCATTAAAAAAAAAGTCATCATACTCGTTTAGTCTGCAATGTAAGGATGTTTTTTCAAAGGCAAAATCCAGTTCACAGTGATCTCAGTGGGACCTCTGCCATTGACTTAAACGGAAGCAGAGTCAGGTCAAAACCTCCGGAATAAACAGAAAAACAGTTGTTGCCAAGGACAAAATCATCAGGGAAGGTAATTTTATCTCCACAGTGTTCAAAGGGTATTACAGATACTGAAGGATTTAAACCAGAAAATGCTAGCTTTAGACTGATTTGACCTAAATCCCTTCTTTACTTCAGAAATGTTTCTTTTGTAGAAAAAGTCTCCTCTTTACACTTGGAAACTGCTTCCTCTGAACCAGCTTGGGTCTCCATGGCAAAACTAAAACGAAAGGGTTTCCAGGACCACCCTCTTGCCAAAGAACATAAAGCTGAAGACAAAGCTTTGACCAAAGTGGATCAAGAGGAGGTAGAGTACTAAATAATGTTGCATGGGTGTGAATTCTGCACCGGATTGCCTGGGTGCTCTTGCAAACTGTTCAATATCATCTCCATGGGAGGCAGGTTGTAAGCATTACTCAAAGACAGATTTTTCAGGACTGGCCTCTAAAATATATTGAGAAAGACAAGTGATGGAAGTGATCAGTAACATGTGGGACTATACTGGCACGGTGATTAGTTTCAGAGCTGGATCCTCTTACACGTGCCTTTGCAGTGCTAAAGCCTGAACCTTCTCAGGGCTTGCCTATCGCCCAGAATGCATTTATGTAGCCCAAGGGCTGCTTTGAGTTGTGCTAGCTTCCTCACTGCTACTGACTGCATTCACTGCTCTGCTCTCGAGACTGCCTCCCGAAGATCTGGCTTTTCCACTGACTTCTTGTGCGGCTTGGGCAAGTTCTTCAATTACCCATCCATAAGAGACAGAGGATAACTTGCCTGCATGTGAAATAACCCTTTATTTGTAGCAGCTGTCTTCCTTCTTGCCTTCTCCCTCCCTCTGCAGGATGTCCCCAGCCAGCCTTGCCTGGCTCTTGCTGCATTTCCATGGTCTGGTTTAGAGATTTATGAGTGCCACTGGCTAGTGGGTTTCTTAGTTGCATTCTTTTCTTCTTTCCTCCTTTTGTAGCAAGGGATCTGTGCTAGTGAGAACATACTGAAGAAGAGTATGCCTTCCAGCCTGAGCTCTCAGGACAAGACAATGCAAATGAAGACCTGTGTGTCTGCTGCCTCCGGTATTCTCTTTCTTTGCATCTTTACATAGTGGCTACAGTTTACACCAGTTACTTGTGTGGGTGGCAGGTAATGGGGGGAGATTGCTATCCTTCTGATAATCAGCACACTTCATATAAGACCTATTCAGATTATAGTTTGCATACAAGTCAACGCATTGGCTTGCTCACTCAGCAGAGAAAGCAAGTGAGGAACTTTTACCTCCACTGCCAGTTCATGGAATGGCTTATGAAGAGTATGGTGATTTGTTACTGGCAAAGGTCAGTTCTAAAGAGTAGCAGCTGAAGTTGGAGGGTGTCCAGGAGAGAGCAGCAAAAGAAGTCAGTTCTTCTAGGCCTCCAGTCAGCCAGGAAATACTGATGGGAGTGGGGCTGTTTAGTCTAGAGAAGACAGCTTAATTTGCTGCAGAGAGGACCAGACTAATCTTTATGTCCCTTATGAGCTTAAAATGCACCAGAATAGGTTTAGCTTAGACATTAGTAAATAGTTCCTAAAAATAAGAGTGGTGAAGTGTGGAATAACATAGGTTGCTTACAGAATGTGTGCAATTTCCTTTGCTGGATATGTTTAAATAAATATGTATCAAGCATAATTTAGGTAGAGTCAGTTCCACCCTCGGGTGAACACAGAGGCTCCATGCCCCCTCCCCTGCCCTGTTAGCTGTGATTCTCTATCAGAAAGATGCAGGGGAAGAGTGTGACTCAGACGTCGTGACTCACATACCTCTTCCAGGGCTACTGCTGGGCTGCAGCTTATCCCTCCTTTCTTACTCAGCGTGGTGCCAAACCTCAGAGACATGCTCCAGCCAGATATAGATAAGTCAGTTCTTCAGCTGTAAAAGCATATTGTGCTAGCTGAAAGCTACTGATTTCAGATACTGCCTAAGAAGATAAATGCCCCACTGTGTCAGAGCAATGGCTTTACTGTTGCAGGTTCCTGTTGCTGATGCTGTCAGTAAGAGATGCTGTCTAGAGAGAGCGCATACACCTGGATACTTTCCCCTTATAATCCATCAGCATCCAGAATTGTTATATTAGAGATACTAGGGGGTACCTCTGTGCCCTGCTCCCTGCAGTAGTTGTAGAGCTGTTATCTGTTTTTGAATCCACAGGTGCTACAAAATAAGCTTTCTCCCTTTCTCAGGTAGCTGACCGGCTGAGGATGTGCACCAACATGGAGGCTCTGATGCCAGTTGCCACCCTAACTCTGTGTGTGTGATTGATTAAAATACAGTAGTTTTTAAAAAGGATTCTGTTACAGATCAGCTTCCTCTGATGGTTTTAGCTGCAAAGTGAGACTTGAAATGTAAACAGGCCAAGATTTTTGCTCAGATTAGAAAGTCTTCCTTTGAAAGGCTGACACAAACAGACTGGATTTCTGGGTGTTGAGTATTCTAAACTTGAAAGTCCAGCAGCCTTCTGTCAAAATTCAGAACTCCACAATGTACTCTGCTACTCGTTTACTAGAACTTGCTGTTCTTACTACCACTTGTGGTCCTTGCAGCAGAATTACAAGTTTTTCTGCGTCACCCCTTCCCAAGAATTGGGCTCATTTCCTGACATCCAATGACTCTCCAGGAATAGCACTCATGGACATATTCTAGTATCCCACTCTGAATATCACAAAGAGCTCTGACCAGTGCTGATGTTTAAGGAAGACACCACTCCACTGCTGCTCAGAAAACCATGCACTGTTGTTTAGGAGATGTTCAGCACTGTCAGCACAGGAGTAGGAATTTGGGAATCCCAGATGTGAACTCTCCTCTTGTCTGATTTGGTTCCCATTAGCACAACCTGCAGTTTGTCTGGTTGAAGGTGCTGGTGGTGGAAAGGATGTATATATAATATCAAGAGGAGTTATTTATTCGGATCATGCTTTTTGGCTTACATTAACTGTTAGCAGTTTTCTTGATGGATGGTTGAGGTTTTCTGTGCATACCTCCTGAAACAACAGCAAGAGCCAGGACAGCTCAGGGTCAGCAAAGAGAATTCCAAGAAATCAGATCCTTACTTAGGATCCTTACTGAGCGTGACTGTTTTGTTACTTTGCATGGCAGCTCATGTCACAACCAAGATTACTTAGCTTGCCGCTTCTCTCTCCACATTTCACCCAAAGCATGGTGAGGTTTGTCCCAAAGTCTGTCTTCCCTGAAATAGGCATGAGCCACCATTCTTGGGTTTTGTTTTACCCTGTGCTGCTGAGAGCATGCAAAGGGCTTTAGACTTGCTTTTGCTTATTACAAAGAATGAAGTCTCCCAAAATGTGAAAATTCATTTCCAAAATCAAAATTTCCATAACACTTAAGTTTCTACATCACCTTAGATACTTCTGAAAACTGTTATTGTGTCTGTAGAGCTGCAGCCTGTTTTTAATAGACAGTATGCTTTCTCCAGTATTCCTAAGTACAGCTTGTCTCCTGCAAGAGCTCCCAGTGAGCCACGGGTTTTAAAAGACCAGAGACCTCCTGAGTGAAGATAGAGAACAACTTGGGCTTTGCTCAGGAGTATGACTGATGGAGTTAATGGGCATTTTCCATTGATTTCAGTGCAAGCAAGATCATTCTGTGCAGCTCCATTCCAGGCTGTCTGTCTGAAGACATTAACCTTGAAAATCCTCAAAAAAGGTGGATGAAGGAGGCCTTTTCTAAATAGTAACTCAAAGCCATATGAGGGGTGTTAAGTGTATTCCTCCATCCTTTAGGAGGATGACAAGCTGGTGTTAGACTGCATGAAGAGGAATACCTAGCCCCACCTTCTTGGCTTACAAGTCCAAAAACATAAAGCACAGGTTAGATCCCTATCTAGTATTTAATAATATTGCTGGAGCAATATTTGTGCAGTGAAGACTGGAAAAAATTATCTTTAGGACTTCTCAGTGTTGAAAGACATTTATCAGTTATCTTTAACCCCACAGCAATCCTGGGGTTGTCCTTGCCCTGCAGATATTTTGTTTACATTTAGCTGCATTCTCAGGAGTCTTATTCCTAGATTTTCATGCACTCACAGAGCAGGATAAGCCTGTGGAACTCCTTGCCTGTGCACTGTAAGAGTTTGAAAAGATAGAGAAACAAGTTAGCCAGGACTACAAATTATAAATACCTGAGGCTACAGTCTCCATGCGCTTGAGGTATTTTGAAGTACTTCTTCATTTTTCAGGGGTTACGCATTTGCTCTTGGAGCTGAGGAGAAGATTCTTTTATGGACAGATTATTCACTAACAGCTTAGTATCAATTTTTTCCATTGCAGTAGCAGTCCTTGCCACTGTTGTAGCTGGACCAGATAGCGATAGCAACACACAGCCTAACAATTCCTCTGACTTATTTTTAAGTCACAAATATTCTGGGCTGAGAGAGAAGGAAATAATTCTGGCAGAAATGGAGTTTTTAACTCTCTAGCCTTCTGATGAGTGATGGATGTCTTGTTGTTGGCAGGTAAAGTTGGACCTATTGCTCAGGAAGCATCTGTGATT
>NW_010199883.1:55104-56973 GCF_000695765.1 Mesitornis unicolor
CTGAACCACCGTGGCTATCTCTGGCCAAGAAGAAAGCCAAAGCATGGAGTGAAATGCCCCAGATCGTACAATAGCAAATGACATGAGCATCCTTCTTTGTATTGCCAATAGCTGTGTTAACTCCATGTAATCACTTCTTTACTGTGACCATTTTTTTGAGAAATAAGAGCCTTAAAACTTTTGATCAGACTGTTGTATGCAAACACACAATGAAGAAATGCCATCACAGGCTTAATTTGAAGTATTAGGAAGCTGAGCATTTGCTACTACCAAATACTAGAAAAACTTGATCGCTTTGTTATATCCTAACACATTTGAGAGTGATTTTCTAAGAAGACATGCTTCAGGCTTTTGAAACAAAGCAAAATATGTTTTTAAAGTTTCCTCAGACCATACAGTATTTAGTGCAATGTGGCTTTGGCTAAGAAATTAATGTATGCTATAGAATAGAAGTACTGCTGGGCACTGACACATCGTGACTCATGGGCATTGATGTCTTCACACTTCTTTCTCTAATGCTCAGGGATGGGCAGTCTGACTTTGCTTCTGATTGTTAATGGGTCTGTTTTGTGACAGCTGTAGGATTTAAACAGCACTGTGAGTTGGAGGAGTTCTGGCTTTTGAGCGGTTTGAAGTTATGATGCTGTGGGTCTTGCTCACTGATGCCTGCTGGAATGGCCCAGAGCCACACACCTTCTGTTCTCTCCCACTAGAAAACCACCACGCTCCAGCGTATGCTTTGCTTTTGGTTACACCTCTGAATATCTGGGATAATTTGGGCATTCTACCAAAAAAAACCCAACAGAGTTCTTTCTTTAATTATGGCAAATAGTGATTTATTTTTGTGAGATTCCTCAGCCAGTCTCTTAAAGATTGTGTTGGGGATGGGAACTATTTGCTACCTAGAAGGTGGCATCTTGTTTTCAACAAATGCCGCTCTGCTCTCTGTGTTCATGTGGATGTGTACTTAGTCAGATGTATTTAATATTAGTGATAAAAGGGGCATCTGCTTTCCTCCTTGCCTCCTAAGTTTTAACCAGTAACTCAACATCAGCCTAAGGATGTGCAGCTGGGAAAGGATTACTCTCTCAGGCCCTGGCCTTGCAGTCACTTAAGATGGCAGAATTTTTGCTACTGACTTGGAAGGAAGCAGACATTTGAAAAATTGTTGGTGGCTTAAGTGGCAGCGGCACTTATCGGTCCTTTTCAGTTTTTTGCAGCATTGCACATTTATGTAGTTTTTGTTTACAGTCAGTGCAAAATTTAAAGGCTGACTTGGGTGATGGACAGTTTTTAGCTAGGAAGTTGGTAGGTATTTTTAAGGAAAATAGTATCTATTGATAGGATTAACTGCAAACCAAAAAATTTGGTTTCTGATCAGCTCATGAGCAAGACTTTAATCTTCCGGCCTTGGCCTGAATTTAATATGTAGCTCTTGCAATTTGAGAACAGTATTAATTAGGAGTTAGACTGTGAATTTTTTTTATATATAGATGAAAACTTACTCAGTTAGGCTCACTGAAGCAACAGATAATGTTTATTTTGTACTAACACCAGAAAGTAAGAGTTTCACACTGGCTTGGTGATCCAGGCCTGTTTTACTACTTGTTTTTCTCTATTTTAGGAAGCATATCTTCTCTTACAAAGAACTGAAACATCTGTATTTCTCTGAAACTTTTGAGTGTGATGTAAATGAACATACTCAGCTTTGATTCCTGAGGTTTTGTACAGCTGCCATCCCATCACAAGCTCACCGACCCTGTGTCAAGTACGCGCATTTCTATATTCAGGAAACTCCTCTCTCCTTATTAGTGTGGATTGTGATCCTTCACCCAAAGGACTGCAAATGATACTATAATCTCTCTTTCC
>NW_010199883.1:57004-94203 GCF_000695765.1 Mesitornis unicolor
CTTAATATTGCTTCTGTCTTTTATGTTTGGTATGTATATATGTTTTTGTAATCCTTGTCTTGAAGGAACCTCTTTTGTATTCCATTCCCATATTTGGTTTATGACTAAATAGTGTTGCCAGAGATGATGATGATAATTCCTGGGAAACGAAGAGTGAGAGATGGCCCTCATTCATTAAGGAAAAAATAAAAAGAGGTATTTGGTCAATACAGACTCTCTATATCGCTATACTGCATAGATCTTGTTTTTAGATGATTTTGTGTCACCTAGGACTGATCAACACAGCTGGCCAGACTTTATTCTGTATCTAGCTATTTAAAAGTTTAAAAGCTCACCAGAGAGCTTACGGCTCTTCTTTTTTTCTGGAGTTATTGCTCCCTGGTTGGCTTGAAGGCTAGCGCTAGCCTTGTAAGTACTCATTTGAATGTGTTTTGGTATTGCTAGCCAGCTGCTGCAAGACATTTTGGAGTTGCTTTAAAAAAGAAGAAAAGCAGATGAGAGTCAGGTGATGTTACATTTGAAATTTACTCGCCTTCTGGATTTCTGAAATTAACGTTTTCAAGTTTCTCTCTGCGATTAAGAGAACAAAAAGCATATAGAGAAAAAATAAAAACTGAGTCCTACGTAATCACAAGAGTTTAGAAGGTGGGATTTTAAGGTAAACATTGAAACATCAGCGATTTATTGATGTGTTTGCAGTAGCTGTATTGGGTTTACGTGGCAAGGTTTTGGTGGGGAGGGCTACAGGGGTGGCTTCTGTGAGAAGATGCTGGAAGCTTCCCCCATGTTGGACACAGTCAATGTCAGATGGCTCCAAGATGGGCCTGCCACTGGCCAAGGCTGAGCCCATCAGTGATGGTGGTAGCACCCCTGGGATAACGTATTTAAGAAGGAGGGGGACCAAGCTGCTGTGTGACGGCAGCCAGAGGAGAGGAGTGAGAAGATGTGAGAAAAACAACTCTGCAGACTCCAAGATCAGTGAAGAAGGCGGGGGAGGAGATGCTGCAGGTGCTGGAGCAGAGATTTCCCTGCGGCCCATGGTGAAGACCGTGGTGAGGCAGCTGTCCCCCTGCAGCCCATGGAGGTTAACAGTGGACCCATAGAAAGAGGAGCCCACACTGGACCAGGTTTGCTGGCAGGACTTGTGACCCCCTGGGGAATGCACACTGGATCAGTCTGTTCCTGAGGTACTGCACCCTGCAGAAGGGACCCACGCTGGAGCAGTTAATGAGGAGCTGCAGCCCATGGGAAGCATTTGCGTTGGAAAAGTTCGTGGAGGACTGTCTTCCATGGTGAGAGAGAGAGAGAGCCCACACTGGAGCAGGGTAAGAGTGTGAGGAGTCCTGCCCCTGAGGAGGAAGGAGCGGCAGGGACAACGTGCGATGAGCTGACCACAACCCGCATTTCCCATTCCCCTGCGCCACTGAGGAGGAAGAGGTAGAGAAATCGGGAGTGAAGTTGAGCCTGGGAAGAAAGGAGGGGTAAGGGGAAGGTGTTTTAAGATTTAGGTTTTACTTCTCATTACCCTACTCTGATTTGATTCACAACAAATTAAATTAATTTCCCCAAGTCTGTTTGGCCTGTGATGGTAACTGGTGAGTGATCTACCTGTTCTTATCTTGACCCACAAGTCTCTCATTATAATTTCTCTCCCCTGTCCGTCTGAGAAAGGGGAGTGATAGAGTGGCTTTGGTGGGCACCTGGTGTCCTGCTAGGGTCAACCCAGAACAGTAGCTCTGTTAGCACGGCTTTGATTACCCATTGTCCTGATGTAGTTTTTAGGTGTTTGATCAGTGCAAATAACTAAGATAATGGCCTCATTTTGGGTGATTATTTCTAGACACAGCCACTGCCTTTGAAAATAAGCAGTCTTGAAGTGCAGAATTTATTGCAGGGTGTCGTTGTGAGGTTTTATGGTCCAGGATCTTTAGTGGAGGATGCAGAGAGCTGCACACTGAAAGTCCCTGTGCACAGTACAGCGCCTGGGGTTTCAGCGGACTTCGGTTCTGCTGTGTGACAGCAGAGGGGGCTGGTGCCATCCCCAGGAGCCGGCACCGCTCCGTTTACAGACACCTGCTCTCGGTTTGCGTTTATGTGTGCACTGTTACAGTGAGGAGACTGGAGGCTTTTATTAATGCAGAGAGGTCTGAAAGAGCGGTGTGTTTCTGTTTGTGATTTGGTGGAGGTTTTGGAGCTATGACGTGTGGGAAAAATGCTTTACCTTGTTGTTACAGGAAGCCCGTGAGAATTGGTGATGACCGTGACAATTGGTGCTGACGATGGGGAAAGGTAGGTTCCGTATTGAATTCGGTCCTGCATGGGGCCGTACAGGAAGATACGTGAACATGGCCAAAAAGAGCACTGCGGTTTGGCATTTTAACTGTGCTGCATAGAACGACTGCTACATGGCTGGAGATCGATCTTCATCCCAGCTGGGTGTAGAATCTGGTGATTGTACAGAAGAGATTAGAGAGACAAACAGCAGCTTGGTGTGCCCCTCGCTGTAGATTACAGAGATTCCTTTTGCTGCAACAGTGAGCTGTGAAGACTTGGGTTAAAAGTCTCTAATCATCCAGCTGAGAATCTACTTGTAATTAAGTGGGTTTGTGGACAGGAGGGAATGAGTCCGTTTAAATGAGAGAAAAAGACTGCAAAATTTCCAAAGGTACGCACTTCTGTTCTAGCACAACTCTGACAACACTTTTATTACGAGAATCCTGCGTATGCGTCTCTTTAAACAGATCCAACAAATAAATTCTAAAATTCAGATCTAACTGAGGAGCCAATATTAATTTCAACTACCATGCCTAGAAGGAACTCTTAGAATAGAGAGGAAACATTAACCATATTGAAAACACTAAACACTGGCCCTTTTCATGTTAAAAAGTTTGGATAGAGAGGGCCCCCTTAACTTGTATTACATGATGTCTTTTTAAGTGCTGTGGTTTAAAATACTAAATACATTTTGGTTTGAGCTATTGCAGTAGAAGTCCTCAGCTTAGAAAAGCAGTACTTCCTGAGTTTGTGCCACCTGCTCTATTAAATGCTTTTGAGATCAATACAGGAAAGATATTAGGCTGTGACGATACTTTGTCCTCTAGAACTGCTACAGGAAGATGATAAATCTGAAGGATGCTGGTAATGAGAGATGTGATTAGCAGCCTAATAAATAAGGCAAACATCTCTCTGTCTTCTCCTCGTGTGTGATAGCCTACCTAAGTTTTTGTTAGAGATTTATCCTGGTTATAGGATTTGACAGGCTTGTCTGATCAACCGTCACCAAAATGTTAGTAATGATGATGTGGAACCTCTCTTATTTGAGGAATCTGAGCATCTGTGTTGGACTCTGACCTTGATTTCTGGTTTGCTGTAGCTGTTGCATTCTGTCTCTTCAGTGTTGTCAAGGAAGTACTGCTCCCAAGAGCGGATATTTGTTACTGCCTGTTGTTACAGGCTGCCTTAGCTCTTGAAGCAGAGGTTGACTGAAACCTCAGTTTTTCATTGAAAATGTTTTTTTTATGCTTTTTATGGAAGTAGGCAGGTGAAATAAACTGTAAATTCTGAACTTGGAACATAAAACCATGCATCTGCCCAGAACAAGAAGGTTGCTCAGATCCAGCTGTCTGGATGAAGGGGCATAGATGGATGCCATGGAAATGGCTGGGAAGAATGACTGTTCAAGTTGAGAAACAAAAGGCTTAGAGTGGGAAGCTACAATTCAAACTACTCTTCCATAGTGGGATGTGTCTAAGCCCAAAGACAGGGGGCTTTAAGTAATGAAACTCTTCATGCATCTCTTCTCTCTGTACAGGAGGAAGCAGAACTTCCTATGCTCTTGTAAATGAGTGGACGTACATCAGAGGTGCCCTCTGCCATCCACAGCTCTTTGTTTTCCTTCTGTTTGATGCAGTCCATACATTTTCCACTTTATTTGGTCCGGCAGAGGTAATGCTTGACCTCATCGCTTATTCTGAACCACGTTAAGCAGGTGAGCACCTTGACTGCACTGCAAATCTAAGCATATTATGACCTGCTGGTCGAGTCCACAGCAGTGCAGCTCTTTAAATGGAGGAGCTGTGTGATCTGTGTGAAAAATGCAGCTTCTCAGAAGTGAGCTAGGCCAAAGTTTACCAGCTTCCCCTGGCTTGAGGGGCAGATTATTGACTATGGAAAATGTGAGATGCTATTGCTATTCTTATTGTGCTAGGAGAAATTTGAAAATAAGCTATTATAGTAGCTGTTTATTTTTTAGAGGCAGTTAAAAGAAGAAAAATGTAGAGGCAGATTATCTAAACAGGCTTATTAGCTATCAATTCTTAGACTGATCTATAAACCAAGTTAGTCACTGAACAAGAAACAAGCATGAAAATGCCTGAAGTGTGGAGTATTTAACTGATATAACTTTGTATGATGTAGAAATGAAAAGGCAGCAAGAAGGGATTGATTGACCTAAATAACCTAAGTGGAGAATGTTTTTTTGTACCTGAAACTCCTGTTACAGCCTTTCTTCTACCTGCCTCAGAACAGTTCTGTTAAAAAAACCCAACGCACATCTTCTCTCTCTAAACTTCTTTACTTTTCATTTGTGGGATCAAACCCACTTTTTACTTAGCCTGTTTTGTAGTCAGCCGCATTTTAATAGGAATCTAACGAAAAGCTGACAAGTCCAAGATCGCATACCTGTTAATACTGGCAGCACTGCCTTACTCAAAGTTCACCCTAACCTGCTTTGTTAAGCTAATACTTCATTACATTTTCCCTATTATATCATCCTGGCTCCAAATTAGTTTTGATTTACAGGTATTTTTCCAACACAGAGGAGTGAGCTTGACTGCTTTAAAATTAGAAGCTTTCTGTACAGCTCAGAAATACGTTTCTGTGGCATTGAGGTAACTTTTTCCGAATTACACAATAAGTTCATTGTAGCAACTGCAGCGACGTATGGAAAAGGGTGGAAGTCCTGGGGCTGTGTTGTGTTTCCATAGAGTTGAAATTACATGCAGCAGCCTTCCCTACTGATGTCATTGGCACTGCTGAAAGCTAACAAGGCAGGAGGAGATGGTGCCGGCTGGAACCGCGTCGTTCCTACTCTCCCAAATACCACTGTGTCACCGCTGACGTGGGCAAATGGAGCGAAGCGACAGTCATTGAGAAGCAATGGGGGGTGACGTGCACCCCAGAGGGGCAGCATTTCACCAGTTGTGTGTGGGGGATGAAATCGCTGGACTTCGTGAGCTGGGAAATTGTGTTTCATTCATGGAGGAGTGAATAAAGTCACTTTTCTGTCACAGCTAGATGTATAAATGAAGATATATGCACCTTAAATTGGAGCTGTGTTTTAAACACAACAGGCATTTACTCAGTTTGGATCCTGAATCGTACATATTTCAAAGAAGAGTAATATGCATGGTAGCTTTAGTAGAGCATGTTATTGGTGAAGGGAGTTGTACCCAAAGATGGGTAACCTCTGTAATTGTGTGAAAGGAAATCAGAGGTGCTTGCGAACAGAGCCTAATTGTCTGGATTTGGTTTGTCTGTTTTGACAGAACAGTTTATGACATAAGCATTCTTAGTGTTATGAGCTTTTATTAAAAAACTGTCTCCTTACTTTGCATGGTTTATAAAATAAGAGCTTTGACTATGGGAAGTACTACATATTGTAGTGGTAGAATAACAACTGTGACATTGGTATGTGACTGGTACATTGCGTGTAAAATGCTAGAAGAACCAACACCACTTTTCACTTGCTGTTTGTGTAATAGTTTCAGAGCATGACTTGCTACTAAAGCCCAAATTCTGCAAAGTACCCTAGCACGCACCAGTAAGGGCCAGGGCTTGGACTGACGGTGTGTGGCAAGTTGTAAGGCGGGCTGCTGGTCTTGTCCTGTTCTTAACTGGCCATGGTGGAAATTGCATTTGGCCTCTTTTAAGCAAGATGGAACAGAATATTTCAGAAAAGTGTATTAGTTTTTTTGATAGTCAGTCATGTCACACAAAGTCAAGCAATGTAACTTGTGGGTTAAAATGGCACGGGCTGTTGTGACAAAACATAGTGTTGCAATTTTGAGTCCAACCACCCTTGGCTGGGGGGAAGGTCTGGTAAACCAGGTCGGTGTGGTTCTGGTCTGACGCCTCCAGGAGATGTGTTTGGCTTAGACTTGCTGCGTGTGAAGGTCTTCACTTATTCCTAGATAACGCCCCACTAAAAGGCGTCATCTGGAGGATCTGCTGGTGTCAGTCAGAAGTTCCAAGCAAATGCATCTTCCCTAAAGCCAAATTTGAGAAGTCACTTCTGAGGGTCTTTTAAATCCAAATGAAGAGCAGCTACTCCACGCACCTCCGTGCATCTGTGCCAACAGGCACCCTGCTATACAGTACATTTTGCTTTGCTTACAGACAGAAGCTCCCTACTGTCATACAGCAGAATAAATGTTTGTGCAGCTTCAATTTAGGGACTCTCATGAGTGAGCTGCTGCCGGTGATTGTCCAGACGTGATCTCTGGTGTCTTTCCTAGTACACTGGATTGATTTAGTTCAGTGGGTTTCCTACTGCACACATGGCCTTATGCCTGCACGCCACTGATTTGGCCCAAGAGCTTCGGTTCATATGTAGCAACAGCCTCACTTGCAGCTTCACCAAAGCCACTGGAATTGACCAGAACCAGGTGGGAATGTAGTTTGTTACTGCTGGTTTGTATTCCATTCTTTTACTGATGGATCTCTCCTTTGACGTCGGTGGCTCAAACGTCAGGTGATACAGGTCTACTGCCATGACTCATCCATTTTTAGAGCGTGCCACTCCTTTAGAAAAACAGTTTGTATCCCTGGAAAGCTAATGGCAGAGCAGAGGAAGCTGGGATTAAGCACTGGGATGCCTGGACCTCTCAGTGCGCCAGAGCCCATTCATTCCTCTCCCTGCTTCACCTTCTCTGCCCTGGCCAGCGGTGCTGAACCCTGGCTGGGGTTCAGTGGGGTGAGCCAGGGGGTTGACAGGTCCAGCCCCAGCCCTGCGCCGGGGGCTACTGTGGGTCCCAAAGCCTTAGGGTCTGAGCCAGCCTTGAGCTGTGCTGCTGTGGAGGGTGGCAGTGCCTGTGCTGACTGGGTGCTGCTTGTGCTCTCCCCGGCTGAGGTCAGTGGCTGGGCTCCTGGCCGCTGCCATCTCGCAGGCGCAGAGCCGAGACGTTTATTTACTCTCCCCTCGTGTTTCCCTTGCTGTGCTGATGTAACCAAGGCCATTGCATAATAACCTGGTCTTCAAAATGAGTTTCTCATAGCTTTTACCATGTGAAAGAAGTTGAGCCAGCAATGCTAGCAGTGTCCAGAGCCAGAGCTGCTGAAACATCTATTTCTTTGCCTTGGACAGGCAGCTTGTCAGTCTTCTCCCTCTGCTTAATAATGGGAATTTTACAAGCGTGCACACACACTTTTGTACTGACTGAGCAGATAAACCCAACAATTTTCCAGGCAGAATTTATACTTTTGCTGGACTTTTATATTTGTTTTTGTTAACAGTATGGGTCTGTAGCCACAGTACTGCAGCAAAGAGCTTTTCTTTTGGGCAGCGACTTAAGCAACAACTGACTTTATGGAATTTTCAAATAAATGTAAAACAACATGAAGGATTTCAGTGCTAAATGGTGCTTTGGGCTTTCTTTCAGATCTCAGGAACAGTTCTGTCAGTCAGGAACAAATCTGCTAAAGCCAATGGAATTAGTTTGGTCTAAATAAGATTATAATTGGGCCTTTTTGTTTCTGCATTGCTCAAAAATAAATCTCAGTAAATAACTTGGGGTCAAGTTTCCTCCTAGCTATGCCAGAACTGTGCTGAAGTTGGGGGAAGTTGCCCCAGATTCACACTGTCTGATAGTCTACAGTGAAAAATGGTTGAATAATTATCTGTGTTTCCTAGGGAGCCCTTTCAGAGCTTGACTTGTAATTAATAGCTGTTTCTTACTACAAATAGTATTTTACTGGTGTCTTTGAGCTCCTTGATGTCACTGCAGACATTTCTTCCACTGAACTTTCACAGGGTGGGAGATTTCAGAGTCTGACTGCAGCTCACTCACGTTCAAAGCTGCAAGGATGTGGGTTGGTGCCACCCGTGTCCCTGTGGTGCAGCATTGCTGCCGTAGTGCGGTGCCTGTTTATATTGGTGGTGTACCTAGGGTACAAAACTACATTTTGAGCTAGATATAAAATTCTCTGGAGTTCAGCAACTACATGGATCAAGGTTTTGGTTCTGTGTGTTGTGGAAGTGTAATTCAGATGTACTGCTCCGGTCCAGATCTGGAGCTGCACTCCCTCAAATCTCAGGGATATTTGGAGGATTGTTCTTCAGTTTTAAAACCCGTGCCATTTTCTAGCTCCTATAAACTGTGTTCATTTTGGACTCGGTCCATTAACATGCAGCCTAATAGCAGAGTAGCTGCTACTAACATCGCGTAATCATAGATATTTCTATTAATAGGCCAAGCCTGACATTCTGACTTTAATTAATCTGATTATGTTTAATAACAAATTGTAGTAGTGCTTTAGATGTATTCTTTAACTGGTGAAGCTGCTATTCAGTTTTGCAAAACTTGCATTCAATGGGCTAGGGATGTACCTTGCTTGAAGGCAGTGTTAATCCCTGGCTAAAAAGATGACTGTCTTTGTATTTCTGGGATCATCAAACTAATCTTTTTTTTCCCCTATTTAAAATGTATTTTGTAGTGCAGTGCAGTGCACCATTATTGGTTTGGAGGAAATTGATTTATGGGAAGTACTACCACATGAAAAATAACTTTTGAGGTAGGTCTTAATTTATTTTGGCTTTCTGAAGTCTTGGCACTGATCAGTTAACAGCCGTATGCTTAAAGCACAGACATGATCACTTGACTGATGAACCTGTGACCATTTATTTGAGCAGCAGTAGTCAAGTGCCTGTGTGTCTACCGCTGGCCAATTACCTCTGGCTAGGAAGGTCTGAAAATAGGAAGCTGGTTTCCATTCTGATTTCCCCAGGGAGTGTATGTGTTTTGGCTCCAAAGAAGGCAGGGAGTAGATACTGAGCTTCTGCCTTGTTTTCAGGAGATGTCCCACTTCACTCTTACCTGATACCTCGTTAAATTTGCCCAAGGATGTTTCTTGGGACCTGGAAGGGCTGCAAATTTGCCTCCTAGCACTGGCTTTCTGTAGAAACTTGTCCATCATCTTTCCTGCTCTTGTGAGACATGCAGGTCCCTGCAGGATGTGTGGGTGTTTAACTCTGATGTGCATTGATGGTTTCGTATTCAGTGCCTTCGCTGCATTATCACTGATGCAACCTGCCTCCACAGAACAAGCCTGACATAAAGTTTTCTTAGAGGATTGAGGAAAAAAAGTTGGTCTCTGGCAATGAAATGCTGTTTTTATTTTAGGCTTCTCAATGTATGAGTGAGGAAAGTAATGTTATTAGCACATTTGCTAGAGAAATGAACCAATGGGAAGGTAAAAATATTAATAAAAGACAGAGTTGATTTATACTCAAACTGGCCTTTAAATTTGCAGTATATGCTGTAAGAACATGCTTATATAACCTTTATTTCTATTCATAAAGGTTTATGTGGGTCTATATTGAATTATGCATTTAAAATTAATCCACTGAGGCAGCCCACTGAGATGCCACTTCTCATTTAGTAACTGCATTAAGGACTTTGTGCTTCATTTAGAAACTGTGAGAAGCTTGCTTTGTGCTGTGGGGGGAAGTGGCCTGCCAGATTCAGACTGGTTATTACAGGGGGTTTAAAACAACCATCTCTCTGTCTGTCTCTTCCTGAGTTACCAGTAAAACTCTTCTTGACTCGTGTGACCCGACTCATGCAGCTTGGCTGAACCTGACAGACCCAACTGACTTGTGTCAGATTCCTAGAAGAGATTAATGAAGATTTTCTTCAGGGGTTGGGAACAGCAGATTCTGCCTTTGCACGGCTGTAGGGACCCAGAATGAACAGACACACACATTAGGCTTTTATACCAGCAGCTATAATTCAAGCTTATTAAGTGTCTTGTTTGGGTAGTTTTCCAGTTCCTCAGACACTGCAAAAGGGTCAAGAGCTCTTCTAGACGTTTACATGGATTTTGGTCTGAGAAATCTTAGGCTCAAATCTTAGCTTGTCTTATCTGCATTCTCCAAAGTGCAATTCTGCTTCTTAAATGCCTGCAAAATAGTATTGTAAGGCTCTGAATTATACGAGTTCTGCATATTCACATTGTGATATAAAATACAAATTGAGATATCCACATGGCCTATCTCATTCATCACTGAAAAATGCTTGCTTTAGGAATAACTGACTGCCTTTATTGACTCTGGGCAAACTTCTTGTTTTCCTGTTCTGCTTTTGGTTGTTGCTGTTTTTATTATTGAGATAGTGCTTTGTGGCCTTTAAAAAAGAAACCCCAAAATTGCTAAATTGGAAGCCTTTCAGTTTTTAAGTCTCATTCTGTGAACTGTGCTCACACTGCCAAAGTATTAAAAAGTCTCCTGAATATTTAAGAAGTTGATTTTGTGAATGCTGGAACTGAAGAAGTTTGCTCTCATGCGGAGCTGTGTACCTTCTCTTCCATATTTCCCACCTCATCTGTCCCCCATCCTCTGCGCTGTCAGCTCCACATTGCAGCTAATCCAGAGCCAGCTGGAAGCTGACCACTTCCTCTGTGCGCGCACGCGGTGCTGGGCGACCGGGTGGCAGGGTCAGATTTGAAAGGAGGTGGTAGAAATCTAAAAAAAATGGTTAAAAATCAGCCACCTGGTGCAAAACTTATCAGAGATGATGAACAGGCAGTCTCATACTGTAAGTGAAGCTTTCGTAGAAAACCAGGCGAGAACTGTAAGTAGTTTTAAGAACACTCTCTCCTTTTTGCATTCTGTCTCCATTTACAGTCAGCAAACAGAACATGTTTGGTTTGCTACTTCTCTTTTGTGTGAGAGAATTAATATGTGTGAGTTACTAGAGGGAAGCCAAGTTGGAGAAAAAAATCTTTATGTAAGTGCAGAAAGTGCTCAGTCCCCTGATCACTCCTATCTGGTAAGGGATTAAATTCCATCGTCGAGGTTCAGCTGCGATAACAATTCTGTCTCTTGCACGTGTGACTGTGCCGTGTTATGAGAGTTTTGCTGCTGCAGGGCGTCATGCAGCAGGTCCCAGAGAGGCCTTTGACTGCCAGGGTAGACACTTTAAATAAGATGCAGTAGGTAAGGTAAATAACATGGATATGTAATGACCTCATTTTAAAATAGTCTTTCCTTACCAGCTCTGCGACGAAATTAAGTCTAATATCCTCAAATTTATGTAGGTGTCTCATTAATGCAATGAAGAACTGGATGTCTGAGTATTTGGGGATCTGAAGTTAAATTAGAAAACAATGAACATCTTGAGGAAAATATTATCAGTGATTAAAATAGATCAGAAACATCTTTCTTTAAGTCTCACCATTTTAAGGACCCCCGATAGGTTTATTTGTGTTTAGATTAAGGGTAAATAAGACCATAAAATTAAATGTGCGTTTTAATATGTGAAAAGCAACTGGTTGCATAACTGTTGAGTTATGAAACCTATATTTTTGTCCTCTGCATCCTGAACATCTGTGGCCTATATTTAATTGCAGTTTTCATCTTCAATTTGAAGAAACAATGTTTAGCCTGAAGACAAAAGTGATCCGTACAGTGAAATCAGCTAAATAGTGTGGTCGAGTCTCACTTACTAATAGAAAAGGCATTCTTATACATGTTCTAATTTAGAAATCGTATTCATTTGATAGTTTAAATACAGTTAAGAACGCTCTGGTGGTCTGAGCAATGTGAGGAATGGAAATATTAAGACACAGAGTGGTTGTAACTCAAGGGGAACAGGTGCATAAGGATAGAAATGTGGAGCCATATTGTGGTATGAATTTTTAAGCAGAAATCTATACTGATTCCAGTAGGGAGTTATTCAGATGAAATATTGATGAAATCATACAATGTGGCCCACGGGCAGGAAATAACAAAATGTAGAAAGTGCAGCAAGCCAGTACGAGTAGGGAAAAGAACTTGAAATGCAGAACCGAAGGGAACAAGCAACCTCAGAAGAAACAGTCCTGAAAAAATCTGGAGAATGATGTAGAAAGGTTATACATAGAGTGGCAATGTGAGCCAAATCTCACCACCTTTCACGTAGCAGTGCATGCTGCCAGATAGCTGCAGTTTATATTTTGCAGTTTGTCCATATAATGGCCCAGATGAGATTTCTGTTTCAGTCTGCCTCCCATTTTTTAACTTGTTATTCAGATCCAAATGCTAATCTGCATTTGTGACTCAGAAATCTCTAAGTGGCATCCTCACCACAGAGCAAAAAGATGGAGCCTTCGTGTAGAAATAGAAAGGTGAGGTTTGAAGGATATTCATTACGGTCTTTTCAAATGCTGGTAGTCAGAGATTTCTGAAATGTTTGCATTCAATTTGCTTCCACTTCGCTGTAGCTGTCAAATTCAAGGTCTCAGAAGGCTTCTTAGCCCAAGTCTGAGTTAGAGATCAAGATGCCTTGTTTTCATCGTGTACACTTGCAGACAAGTTACACAATTTTAGTTCTAAAACAAATTGTGTTGTTTGAAGTAAATCTTAGATGGGGTTCCCATCTTGATGGCCAATCTTGTGGTAAAACTACAATTTGCTCCAAACACAATATGATTTATTTCCACAGAGGTAAGGAATTCTAAACCTCCAGTTTCTGCCTGTGTGTCTCATGAATTAGATAGGAGTTCTGTCTGTTTTAGGATAGGCTGTTCAATAATGACGGCTTGTTCGTAGCCATGGCATTAAAGAGCCCTATCAACTAGGTGAATTGAAGGTGGAAATAGTTCCATCTACTATTAAAACATAGATTCTACTAGTTTTCTGCCTGAGACACATTAAGTATTTTACTTTGAGAGTTTTCTAACACGCTGCTGTTCACTTCCCCGCATTGGATGTGCAGATTAAAAAGAACACAAAGAACCAACCTTCAAAACATATGCCAATAATACATATATGTTAATGCAGCCAGCAGTTCACTCATTTAAAGAGCATGCTCTAAGAATTAAATTTCATCATTTTCTGAAGCAGTGAGGACATTTAAAGAGCATCTGCGGATTAGTCCGAGTTTGTTCTGTAACCTGCTTGAAAAGCAAAGACTCTTCCTAGGTATTGCAACAAATTGTTCCCAGCACTTCAGCTCAATACACGAAATGAAAACGCAGAGGAAGCAACACAATATTGGATGAACCTGTTTCAGAACATTGGCTCGGGCCACAAAGCAAGTAATTAACAAGCTGAATGAAGCATTTAAGCCCACGCCTTATCATTTATGTAACTAACCTTTGAGTTTTGGACGCACTGGTATGCTGCAGTGAAGCCTACACAGTGTTTCTTTTATGTGTGTGTATTGAGCAAATGGGAAATGCATACCCTGCCATTTGTTTTTCACATTTTCAGCACTTATCAGGTTCTCTGGCTGAGTGATCTTATAGTGCAAAAATGTACGCCTCTTGGTCCTCTTTTCTGTAGTGCAGTATAAATCTAGATGAGTCTCAGCCTTGTTATGTGTGTGGGGGGATATATTCTACTTTTAAGGGTGCTTTTGAGCTTGTTTAAAGCATCATTAGTAGCACTAGAAAAGAATTAGCTGAATCCCACTGTTCACCAAAGTAGTGAGCACCAAGAATGGCAGGGGCTTCTGCACACTTGTTTATGGAGGCAGCCTTCACAAACAGCTTTGAAAACACAACAGGAATGCTGCGAACCGATGAGGTTTCCATCCTTGTATCACATCTGTTTTTCCCATCCTGAGAAACGCTGGGCGTGTTAGGAATACTGAGACTGCTGGTGACAACATTAGCTTTCTACAGAGCAGCTGAGATGTAAGTGGAGTGCAACATCACCTCTGCACTTGGGGAATGAGTCATTTTGCTTATTAATTCTCTCTTTTTTCCCCTCTCCCTCCTGTTCTTTTCCCCATCACTTTATAACCAGACTTAGTTGGAACTCTTGTAAGACAAACACCATTCCTCCTTGGCAGGAGGGAAATAAAATAGCATACTTAACAGAGTTTTATATAACACGCTGCTATGCATGTCTAAAATGAGGTCATGTTGATTAATATATTTATCTGGTGTGCAGCTGCAACAGGAAATGTAATTGTGACTAAAAGAGCACCATTTCCTTTTGTCTCTTTGCAATAGTGTTCAGTTTTTGTAACTAATATCCACAAACTTGGTGGGAGTGATTTGTTAATGTCAAAATTTGACATTGGGCTATGATTCTACCCCTCCAAACCTTGGAAGAATCTTTATAGTGTGGAGTCACAACTTCCTTTCTCTCTTCTTTCCTCAGTCAGAAGTTAGGTCAGAATCCTGCAATAATTGTATTTTTCAGAAGCAATCCAGTAACATATACATAGAAACAGGAAAGAGAACAGAGGCAAAGCGTGGAATCCCTTAAAGGTGAAGATGTTGCTGGATGATGGAGAAAGTGAGAAGACAAGAGATGAGCGATGAAGCCAGTGACAGTGGGCTCGGAGAAAAAGCTGAGCAGCTCACTCATGAGAGAACCAGTAGGATCTGCTTTTGGAATACAAGCAGATGTATTTTTCTTTTGGGATGTTGAATTGCCATTCTTCAAAGTTCTGACGCATCCGGTTCTATTTCGGTTTGATGACTCCTAACTAGACACGTTAGGCGGCTGCTGCTCAGAAGCCAGCATTTAAAAACACTGTGTTTTTCTGTTCTACTCTTTCTGGCAAAAAGCTCGTTATTCAAGTGCTTGTTCTAACCTTCAGTTACCCGGGTTGCATAACTGCAAAGCAGCATCCCACCATGCACTTCTGTGACCCAGTTGTGCCTTTCCAGTAGTGACTTTGAGTTATGAAAGGTGTGTCTGCCAGATTTCTACAGAAACATTTACTCTACTGACCCTGATTTCCTAAATATTATATAGTCGTCATTCACTAAGGAGTGAAAACCAATGTAACGTCATGTGAAAAAAACCCAATTCCGCTATGTTGAAAAACCTTCTGAATGCTCTTTAGCCTTGGGTAGTGCTTGGGCATCTCATTGATAAAAAAATACTTGTAGAAACCACTTCTAAATCATTAATGCTTCAGTAGTCTTTCAAATTGAATTTTAGATGGTACATTCAGTACTAATAGTCACAGTGCAAATCATTGACTCATCCAAGGAAGAGCCTGAATAACAATTGCTTTGTTGAACTAACTTACAGTCCAAATTGTGATGTTCAGCATGTACGTTTTCTAGACTGCAGACTTGCTAAAATCCTTCCACATCATCATGTCATCTATTTCCATGTATTCTACTCGTGATAAAATCTCCATGTGGATGAGACTGAATTTATAATGTGTCACATAGAGAAAACTATTTATTACTGGCATTACTTTTACAAAAATCTTTGTGTAGCTCATAGAAAACACAAAAAAGGCACGTGCTTGGTTTTCTTTCCCATCACATAATACAGCATAAGTCAGTTATATAAAGTCACTTACATAAATAGCTTAATTCTCCTTTCATTTATGGCATTATAAATCAACAGCAGATCTACTGAAACAAAAGATGTTACACTGGCAGAAAAACTGGTATTGACAGCATGTGCAGGCTTTCATTATATAGGTTCTTTCAGCCAGTAATTTTTTCTGCTGTAACAACTTCAAAGCCCTCCTGTCATGAGATATAAACTGTTAAGTACGTGGCAGCTGAAGGCTTCATAGCAAACATTGCTTTCTATGTCAGCGCTGTTGCTCAGGTAGACTCTGTATCATAATTTTGTTATAAATACACAATTTATCTGGTTAGTTATAAAAATAAAAACATTTCTGGCAAAGAAGGGCTGATGGGACTACTGTTTACTAATAAGCATGACTTAATCTGTTCTTCTGTTGTGTAGTTTTTGGAGAACTTGGTATTAGTCACCGCTGGTAAAAGTATGTTTGAAAATCAGAAATACATTGTTAAAAGGCCAAGCCCAGCCCTTCAACAGTTTAGCGATGCAGTTTCTATTCTTCCGTGTGGCCAAGAGGACAACAGAGAGCATGTCTAACATCGTTACTGGCCACGAGTAGCATGGAGCAGAGATCAGTCATGGATTCAATAACTGTTTGGATTAAATAACTGTTCAACTGAGAAGTCAGCTACATCTTTTCAAGATAAAAACATTGCCCTACCTCTTTCCCTCAGTAACAGAGAACCACAGCATGCTAAGTTCCAGGACTTTGTGCTCTCTCATTCACAGAATAAAAAGCTGCTCACAGCTGAATGACAACATCTCCAATGCCATGGCAGGTACCAGCCAGGAGCTATGGTGCAGCACCATCCTCAGCCAAGTCCCAGTGAAGTCAATGCAGGTTTTTATGTCACAGCTACACTGGGAAGCAAAAGCTGACTGGAGTAAGTCGTTTCCCTTGAACTGCTTTACATGAGAGAGATCATCACCAGTGTTTGATGATCACTTTAATATGAAACATTATGTAAGTGTAGATGACTTCAGACTATTTCAAATATCATTTGAATAAATCTGTGTAGGTACACTTATAAAATGAGAACATAGTGAGCAAGTAGTGGGGAAATAATTTGCTATCCTATATTGGGTTTAATTTTTTTCTGCTTTGTACTGCATCCAAACCCCACTTTTTTATAACTATCCTAAAAGCTTTCAAAACTTAAGCAATGAATTAAAATTCACAGTTCAAATCGACGTGTTCCCAAGCAAAGCTTCAGTTTTGACTATTTACTATTTCCTGATGGAAAGGCACTTCAACTAAAACACTTCCTCTACTCAGAAGCAAATGTATTTTGATACAGAAACAGCAGTCTTGACATAATTAGCTGCTGGCTTACCATATACAGCCTTAGCCTGTGCCCTGGATTCGAAAATAAATACAGGGCCTGAACAAGCTTACATAAGAGAGCAGCAAGCCAATCTCTGATACCAGAGGTGGATCTTGCTTAAATGGCAAGGCAAAAGGAGCAGCCTGTACATACGTAATTATGGAGTCATTCCTCTCAGTGTTTCTCAATTCCTCTCCTCTATTCTCTAGATTTTTCTATAAAGTTAAGGATTTTTAAAACCTCCTGGAACTTCTTGTTAAGGGGTCTTCACTGAAAATAGTCCTTTCGTTGCCTCACTGACACAGCTTCAAAGCAGCCAGCGCTCATTCCTGCCAGAGACTGCACATGAGAAGGTATCCTAGTTAGAGTTTTAAATCACAGAGACCTGTAAAGCAAACAGTAATGCGTGAGAGGTACCAAAGTCCAGAGAAGTGAATGGCAGTGCTGTAAGCTCAGCCCTCTCCAGTTCACATTATTATTACTTCACTAAAGCAAAGAGGGGGGAAAAAAGCACTCAATGTCCTTTTCAGATTGTGATGTTTGGACAACCATCAAATATTGTCGTGTGAGTAAAGGATCTAGGATTTGTTCTTTGTTCCTTTATCTAAAACACCTAGAAAAGCAGCTCACATCTGTTTCTTCATCGCTGCAGTTCTTTGTTATGCAAGCCAAAGAGTAAAGAACACAAACATTTTAATTGGAAAACAACTCTCCACACAGACTTTGTTGGTACAACATAGTTATAAGTACATCTACAAACACATACCGGTTCTTTGGACTGTGATTTTTTTAAAATATATTTTAAATGACAATGTGAACAAAACTGGAAAAAACAAGTTACTTCAACCTTATGTAGAGGTAGCTGAACAGTGCTCTGTTCAGTGATATGAGAGTATAACTTCAGTTCCATTTCAAGTTCATTACAGTGCACAAAAGGATGTTTTACAAACAAATGGAATATACAAGTCTACAAAGAACTTTTCGTTTTAAATGGCTTGATAGATATATTTCTGGCACTCTTGCAATCATATAGCGTGATGGAATTAAATTGGACAAGTATACAGTGCCAAATTAAGACACCTTACACAGATTGTCTTTTGCTCCTCATTTTTGTACTTCTCCCATTCCTCTCTGGGGAATCACAGAAGCTATTACATTGTTTTTGCTACACTTCTGCTCTGTAAACCTTTGTTCGGCAAATTGAGTGTAAAGAGTTAAAGGTGCATATGTTTATACTTATAAAATATATGGCTATGACTCTATTAAAAAGCTCAAGAATGGCAAAAACAGAATACAGGCACTTCTATGTGAGGGTTACTTTAGACCTTATGAAACTCAAACATTAGTAAGCACGTCACATGATACCTGGATGAGTAAGTCAATGTAATAGTTCAGTTTTTTATTATCCACCACTCTAATCCTGTCTAAGCAGATTAGTTTCTTGTACCCAGACAATATTTATTTAGCAAAGTGTTTCAAAATAGTGACTTTGCTGAAACCGCCATTTTTCTGTAGCTGTAAGACTTTGGCTTTGGAATAAACCCTAGATCACCAGATCCTACACTCCATGCTGCACCAGTTACAAGTCAGGCTGTGAAGCTGACAAATTATATGAAAACCAAGCAGGGGCTGAGTTCATCTGGCGTAGGACTTGGGACTGGAGAACACTGCCCTAAGCCCGTGTACTTCCACCGAGTTATTATACACAAAAACCCTTGTAGTTCATTTACACTTATTTTAAATAAGTTTGTGAACATGTTCTCCATTCCAAAACACTGCATTTAAATAAGTCCTGTCATTAATTTAAACACCAGTAAAACTTCAGCACCAAGTAGAAATCATTAAAAGACTGTCTAAACCAGAACTTAATTTTCTAAAGCTTTTTCTCTAGAGCACAGATTAAGCCAGACTTGCTACATCCAAACCCACATGATTTATTTTTTTTAAGATTAAAATAATCTTTGGATTAAGAAATCCATGGTTTAGGTGTTCTGTTAACAAGCAGTCCTACAGGACAAAAGCATACACCAAACAATAGGTCAGCCATTCACTATGGCAGCTGGTATCTCTTATTGCTACAAGGTAATGGAAGGTAAGATATCAGCACTGAAAATTTAGAAAAATAACCTAAGAGGAACTTTCACAACTAACACCAGAATGTCACTTAAGACTTAGCATGACGATGGCCTACCACACTGGAAACGCACCGTTCTGTCACGTCATTACTGACACTGCTGACTGCTTCCCACGGCTGCGTCCACGTTCACTGCCAGGTCTGACAGTTTTTCCTGACTAATCCAGTCCTGCCTCAGGTTGACCTTCAACCAAGTCACACCAGCCAAAACAACAGCTATTTTCATGGAATCATCCCCCCGTATGTGCTGCTTTGTCTAGCAATAATTTAAGACAAAGTTGTTTTCAGTGTCGAAAGTCTGTCTATACACAGGATTGAACAATTAGTATTACTTCCTGCACAAAACTTTTCTGACAGTGTTTTTAATGAGAAACCATATAATGTATGTGTACAGAGATTTGGAAAGGTGATACAGCCAGCCTTTATTTATTGTAATGTATTTTGTTAAATACTTCTTTCATAGAAAAGTGAAGAGATTCCAAATCAACAAAACTTATCTTAAAAACACAATTCTAAAACTTCTGAGGCGGCTCTGGGAGATGTTTTCCACATGGTGTTCCCCAGGAGACCAGCACTTACTCACACTTTGATCCCCCACACCTCATTACAGAAGACTTGCTTATTGTATTCTTTTTTATAGGGGGACTGATCACATTTCCTTGGAAGTAAAGAGATAAAACTCTGTTGACTGTGGTAAACTCAGTGAGCTAAGGTTAATGGAAACTAACTTCTCTTAAGAACTAGCAAGAAGCCTATGTATTACTTATGCCCTCACAACAAAGATTAATCAATACTTCTGGCCACATAGAAAATGCAAATTTGACTGATTATTTTTTAATAGATCAGCAAAACTGATTATGGGAGTGGGTTAAGTGTCTAGAAAAATGCAAGAAGCTTAAATAAAACACTCCTGCAGTTTTGTCTCCCAATATTTTATCTGAACAATGCTGTTTCTATACTTAAAGTGAAGGTATTTTAAGATCTGTCAGCTGTTTATTCATGCCTGTAATAAGTTACAGCCTTGTGCTGGTCAGTACAACTGAACCCTGCCGCCCCCCCAGTACTATGGCATAACTAGAAGATTTTTCTTGTTTGTAGGCCTTATTACTGAAACTTTTCTGTCTCAGCTCCCCATAGGCCAAGACTCCTCTGTTCAGCGTTTCCTGGTCAGGTTCGTGTTCTCTAGCAAATCTGTTTCTCTCTTTTTCTGCTGGCATTTGCAGACTTCACCCATTAATCCAGAGCATGTTGCCACAGAGCAGTCCAGGCATAATGCTACCGTACATGTACTGATGAACTTTCTTGACGCCTTCAACTTGTGCATACGCAGCTCAGCTGTGTGCATTACACGCAGTAGGTCCAGTGCTTCCAGGCTGTAACAAATGCACTGGGTGCTCATGACACAGTGCATGTGTATAAGTTTCTGCTTAGGAAATCCTGGCAGCTTTGCTCCAGGCTAATAAAAGAGATAATATTCACCTTTAAAATCAAGGATTCTTTCCATGCCAATTTCTGAATCAACAAAATAGGCAGAATATGAGTATGTAGAAGATGTAGCATGCAGGAAAAAAAGAAGAGTAAAGATCAGTGAGAAAACAGCATAAATAGATATTTAAGGACCTTTTCTCACAGATATGAGGAACAAAGTGACAGCTTATTTCTATGGGAGCAATATGGGCCCCTTATGTTATACAATACTACATAATGGCTTAAGGAAGAATTGCATTTAATGCAGCTCCACTTCCAAACAAGTAGAAATCACTTTGTTATTAACTTATGAAGACAAATGCCGTAGCAGGTCTCAGCCACCATACACTTGTACTTGTTCAGAACACGTATGTATTTCTATACACTGTTTACAGAGAAGCATGTAAAGTACCACCTACGGAAGAATGGCAGCAATCTAGCAGTATGGAAACAAGCTGTAGCATTTCTAGAGTAGCTCAAAGCAAACACGAGAGACAAATTCCATTTGCATCACAAGATTGAAACACTTTTTGTCTTCCATTTGTTTCTTTGGTACCCTTATGGAAAAGTTCCATAGAATAACAAGAGGGGAACAAAGGTAGTCTTATGGAAACTTAACAGTATGAAAATTACTCTTAACTTACAAATATTTCTGATGAAATGATGGTGGTGAAGAATCACATGGAAAACTGACAATAAATTCTACTGCATTTTTCCATAAAGGCATGGAATGGCAAACAGCACTATCTTGGGTAGAAAATAACAAGGAAATTTGTAGCATTCCACAACATTTTCAATTCAATCTGTTTTTTGCCACTGAAAAATAAAGCAGTAGCTTAGAATAAAAGGGCCCAGTCCTGCTCACATTGAAATTAGTGAAAATCAAAGTCAGATGGAGGCAAGATCAGTCCCAGAAGGTGGTACACTGAAAGTAATAAAAGCAGCAAAACAAGTATATGAGCTGTTGATTTAAAAAAAAAAATAAATCAAAGACAATATACTTCTATTTCTGCCCTGTTTTTACCTGTTTTATAGCTAGAATCATGCTAAAATTCACTTGTTTTCCTTGGGAGTTAACTATTGCTACCCAGTCTCTTAAGAGAAATGCAGTGGCTGGGTAGAAATTTGAAGCCACCAGAAACCTGAAGACTGGGGTGAAATAAATAGCATTTATTACAACATATTCCTTCTCGTGTGACAAACTGCCACCTGAATCCTACAGTTCAAAATACCTTCCCACTCCCACCACGAACACACACTCCAAGGCCAAATCCCACCAAACAATTCAAAAAAAGAAATAGAACTGATCTTAACAGCAGGAAGAGTTGATGCGTAGTAACCTGCAATTAAATGATACCACTACTTCCAGTTCTCTTTTAGAAGCCACTTTTCAAATATTGTGGCTCCTAGCAGTTGTTTGTAGCCATTATCCTTTCTTGCAAGAGTTCAGATATAAATGCAACTCCAAGTTATTCTCCATTCTGTGAAAAGCAGGGGATCCTTCTGTCACCACTATGTCCAATTCCCACTGACACCAACTGACCAATACTTAAATTTAGCCACAAACTGAAACACTCGTGCTTCAGGTTGAGCATGTGCCTGTCAGCTTTTTGGTATCGAGAACCCAGTTGCAAGCATAGGATCAAGCTCCAACAACTGTGCTTGAATTATCTCAGACATAATCTGTGTACTCAAAGACTTCACGGCAGGCTGTTTTGGGGGCAGGGGGATCCTTCTTAGGCTACAATAGAACTGGGGAATAAGTAGAAAAACATTCAAAGTGTTTGAACACATATCTGAAAAGTTATCAAAGCAGTTGCTTGTGCACTGCTAGCATCATCGCTTTGCCCCCAGTCGTACATACGGGGTAAAAACACTATAAATAAATAGAGCAGCTCACTTTCCTTTAGAGAATGAACACATAAATAATACACATTTTAAAACAAAATTCATAGTGCAAAAATAAATTATCAAACTGAAGTTGTGAACATTATTTTACACAATGCTATATAAAACCTGAACCATTTGGAATAATAGATTTTGCAGTTCACGGAAATAATGCACTAACATTATTATTTCTGCTTCACATTAAACTGCACAGTTTATCCACTAAAAAAAGTAAAATAAATTAAAAAAACCTCTTAAGCTTTTTAAAAGGTTTATGGCAAACAAGATCACTTTTTGTTCTATCACATTTGTTATTAATTTAGCAGTGCAGTGATTGAATAATCATCTCAGAGTTCCAAATGGGAACTACTGAAGTATCCATAAACATCCCTTGCTCTTAACTTTTTTTCTTTAAAATTCAGGCTTGAAACATCCTAATGCTCAAATCTGTAAGACATTATTGCAGTTAGATGGAGTTACGAGAGACAGTCTACAGTCAAGTACTGTGGGAGACTTTACAGCTCTCCTCCTCACCATCACCGTGATCTTGTACGAGACATGAATGTAAGGACACGTCTGATGCCATTCAAGCGGTCTTTGAGGGATTTCATGGCAAGGAAAGGGAGCTGAGCTCTGTTCTCAAGTGGAAGCACAGCCAGGACCCACCAGCACCAGGCTGGCCCGTTAGGGTTAGCCTGCAGGAAGGGAAGGAAAGTACAAGTTAGGATACATGTAGATGGTAAGGTCTTGGTTTTGAAAATTTAAGTTTGAAAACACAGTATTTTGACAGCAATCTAGCAAGCAGGTCATTTCACTGTTAATCCAATGACTTGTTATTACAGGTTGGCTTGAGACAAATTACAACTTCCCTAAAAATAGGATGCTGAAGGCTGAAGTGAGATGCATTTCTATTTCTAGCAACAGCTTATAGGTTGGGCCTCCTGGATTTTATTTCTTTGTTATTTTGCTCCCATGTTATCGACCCAATTCTTTGGGATACCTGCCTCCCTTCTTCATACCTTATGACACTACTTTATATTCAGTTTCTCTTGTTATATTCTGCTATTTTAGGATCCCAACAATTTGCAGCACTTGAACAAGAATACCAAGTTTCCTCTTGTCTATTTTCTCTCCCTTATTTAATTGGAGGACTCATAAGCCACTGATTCTGGGTACCTGTGGGTCAGGATCTTTAGCTGGCATTGGACCAAAATGACTGAGAATTCGGCTTTTGAGTGCTTGCTTGAGGGAGTTAAACCACATATATGCCTGATCATAGACAGAATCATGGAGAACAAGCAACGCAGCATACTCTTGTCCTTGCACCTGAAATGAGTAAAAAGAGTGGGAAGGCTATTGTTAGTTCAGTCTGCACGCTGGGGAAGGCACAGCAATAATTTTTAGGATTTTGGGTGTAGGTAGTTGAAAAGAAAAAGAGAGGGTGTTCTGAGATAAATCCTGAAAGCTAGTCTGGTTGTGTCCATCCTGTTCCCTCCCCCCTGCCCACTCTCCAACCCCAAACCCATCTATTAATTCCTTCACTTTCTTACCCCATATTGTAAACCAAAGACACCTGTTTGCAGAACAAGCACTTTCTGGATTACTATGTGAAAAAAATGTTTACATAAACATCATAAAACACAGAAAAGATTTTGCAAAGCTTTTTAAAAAAATTACTAGCAGCTCCTCAGAACAGACATTTTGTCTTCTCATTGTGTACCAACAGCTCACATCACCCAGAATATTTTGGCTGCCTTTTTTTAACTTAAATAATTACAGTAAATCTTTCTGAAGGTGTAGTGGACCCAAATCCTGCTCCTTCTTACCCGAATGGGAGTTTTCTAATGGCTTCCATGAAAATGAAGGCAGGTTCCCCCCAACCCCTCCCCATGCCCTAATAGACTGCGGTTATTCTGTCTAGAAGAGTGGTAAGATCTCATCCTGGATTCACTCAGCTTTGTCTTCTGCTAAAAATCTCTAGCAAAAACATCCTTCAGTATATGCACAGTGTGTGCATGCTTGTGGTAACTGTTACTGCTTCACATCTTTAACTGTGAGCAGTTAGTAAATACCGTGTCTTGGTTTATTAGAAACTGTTCTACAAAAAAACTCTGAGAACATACATGCTTAGAATTTCACATGTAATTAAGTTTAAATGAAATATTTCTAAACTCACCTTTTGATCCTCAATGTACTCAATGTCTGCTGTATTATAGCCATCACGCTGGCTGTGCTGTATCACCTTAAATCTCCTCTTGCCAATGCTGTCTACAACAGAGCGACCATCAGCAAAGAATTCAACATTTCTTATCTCCAGAATGCAGCCATAATCTGCAAACCTATTGAAATCAGAACAAAAGCAAGTAAACAAGTCTTATTCTCTCCACCCTTACTTCCACAGAACTGCCATACAGCCAGTCCCTACCACAGAGGTATTTACCAGTGTCAGCTCATTTCTATTGTTCATAGTACTGACCTGCTGTAGTTCAAATTATTCAACGATTGTTTTCAAAACTATCAGGAAGATTCAGGCTGTCTAATCTGATTAACACGAACTGCATGTTTTGGAATACAGGGAACATCTTATGAAATTGAAAGTTATATAGTTCAAAAGCAAAACTTTTTCCATAATTCTAATATGTTCAGTCATTTTGAAGACAAGAACAAGTGCAATTCAGAATATTAGGATTACGGAAGTACCATGAAATCTATGAAGAAAACGTTTCCCCACAATTTCAGCAGGTTTTACTTTGTAGGTGTGATTTTTGTGTACATCATACTTCTTATGGTGTATACCTACCCTGTGGATATACACCAGAAGAAGAAGGGAGAAAAGCTAAATATAGATGTGGACACTGAGGTCAAATTACTTCAGACTGTAAATGTCTCAATGTAAGTGCTCAGCCAGTCCGTACCAAAGTCCTGCTTTACTATTGCAGCCTCCACTATCTTCAGAACAGTGAAGATATAAATGTATCCCAACAGCTTAGCTATTCTTTTCATAATTTAAAAAAACCTGCCCCCACACACAACTTACTGCTATTTGAATTGGATTTCTTGTGCCAAAGCATTCAACAGATTTCAAAACAGTAGCAAATACACTTCCTTTTCATGTATTTCAAAAGGTCTGCATCTCGACTTCATATAATATTCACTAGCTATGTGTGTTTCAAGAAAAATGGGCGGTCATATTAGTCAGAATCTAAGTGCTCAAGTGAGAAGCCTAAGCCTTCTCACTGTCTTTGACCAACATGGTGAGGAAGACGGAATTCTGTACTGGAAAACTATTGCAGATACTACAGCCATGGACCCTTCTGCACCTCTCCAAAGAGAGCTGCTCCACACTAAGTGGGGTAGATCACACAGTCTGAGAGTGCTGCTCACTCACCCCTTTACAGGGTCACTGATGCACATCCCAAATTGCTTGGTGCCGGTCTCCATGCACCTCCGAATCATCAGGCGATAACACGGCTCAAAGATGTGCAAAGGGCATGGGACTGTAGGATAAGCCATTGTGCAGACGAATATAGGAACATTCTTATTTAAGCTGCAAGGAAGAAAGGACAAATCATATATGACTTTTTACCACTCTACTGACAAGCATAAAATACATACATTTTATGTAATAACATGTTCTTTAAAATTATTTTATCTTTAAATAGAAATTGTAAAATCTTTACAATAAAATTCTTAATGGAGTAAGTAAAAACTGAAATTATTTCTCCCCTTAAATTGCTAGTTGGCTAGATATTATGGAAAGTGATATACCACTTACTAGCAGAATTTTTAGTTATGATTTCTAGTTTTGCTAGTGAGAGCATTAACGCAGGTCTATTATTGCTTTTATTTACTTTATTTTCCTTAATCTCATTTCTTCCCTACCCAGTACATTCCAACCCCCAGACTGTGAGACTACTTCCACCTATTGTCTCATTCTGCAGCTTTCATGGAGGGCCACTGAAAGCAACCACATTACTTTATACCTTGTTTATAAAGCAGCCTCCTGGATAGCTTCTGTTTGTTTAGCACAGCGCTCAGTTTTTACACTAATTCAAAGCATAATTTCACCTGGACCCTGTTCTCTTTGAAACTGCACGATACTGAGAAAGAAGCTCCTTTGTCAGCATCTTAGCTCCTGCTCCACAGCAGCAGGCACCGTTCATCAGCTAACAGCAGTATTATTAAAGATTGGATTTTACATAAGTGGATTACATACTTGGAAAGCTCTGCTATTTCCTCTTCATAAATCTTTCTTCTCTCAGTGAGTTCCTCTGGAAGATATCTAGCTATTAACTCCTCCATTAGTACTGTTTTACAATATTTCCTCATAGCCAAGCACTGCAGTAAAAACACAGGCAAGTAGTTAATGTCTACATTTTAAAATGTATGGTGCCTATGCACAAGGTAGTCATCTGTTAGCTCCATTTTCTGATGTCTACAGCAAAAAGTGATCTTTAAACCTTGCATTGCCACTGAAGAGTTGTTTATTGAACTATTCCCAATCTCATGGACACTATCTTAGACAATCTGTAGGTGATTTCCCTTCCCAAATTTTTGTGAGGCACTGGAGTGTGAGAGCAAAGCTGGTGAAGGGTCTGGAGGGAGCTGGAATTGTTTAGTTTGGAGGAGACTGAGGGAGACTTTATCACTCTCTACAACTGCCTTAAAGGAGGGTGTAGAGAGGTGGGTGTTGGTCTTTTCTCCCTGGTATCTAGTGATAGGACAAGAGGAAATGGCCTCAAGTTGCACCACGGGAGGTTTAGACTGGATATTAGGAAAAAAATATTTAACGAAGAGTGGTTAAACACTGGAACAGGCTGCCTAGCGCGGTGGTGGCATCACCATCCCTGGAGGTGCTCAAGAACATGGCTATGCCACTTCAGGACATGGTTTAGTGGGCACAGTGGTGTTAGGCTGACAGTTGGACTTGATGATCTTAAAGGTCTCTTCCAACCTTAAGGATTCTGATTTTCCAAATACAGGCCTGGCCCTAGGGTTTGAACAGAGGAGACTGACCGTGCTTTCCAAGTCATAAGGGCACTTTAAAAAAAAAATCACATTTTTCTTATTTTATGTAATATTTCTTTTGAGTTGGGAAATATCAGAGGTTTCTGAAGGTGCGAGGAAAGGCTGAGGGAGCTGGAATTGTTTAGTTTGGAGGAGACTGAGGGGAGACTATCAGTCTCTACAACTGCCTTAAAGTAGTTGGGAAATATCAGAGGTTTCTGAAGGTGCTACTTGATCCTATCCTGTGCCCTTGAATTTATACTGATAAAATTCCAAGCATCATTACCTCTGAGAGCCCTTCCTTGCACAGGGGACATTTTGGGTTGTGATCCAGGCATCTCTCAAGACATTTGAGACAGAAGGTGTGTCCACAAGGGGTAGTGACAGGTTCATAGAAGAGCCTGGATTAGAAAAATTCAAAACAAAAGACAACAATATCGTGTATCGAGGTAAAAGAAAAAGCAATTACCAAAACCAGCTGTATTCATTCACTAATTTAACTACTGACTACGCCAGGGTTGAAGTAATTCCTTGCTTTTCATTTCAACCAACTTCTGTATTTATAAAGCTTACAGACTTTCATATTGCTACCTGACATGAAAGGTAGCCCATGAGCTCTGATTTCAGTGAATGTAAGGGAGAATTTTGTCACTGACTTCCAACAAACCAAGATTTAATTTTCTTCTATATGAGAAATAAATAGAAGCAGAAGTTAGATGGACCATCTAACTTTTTCTAATGAAATTGGGCAATACTTGCACAACTATTACTGTGGAAATCATGTGATTATTTGTATGTGTAGAGCTAGGCACGAAGTAGCTATTTGCAGTAATAGCCCACATAACTCTATTATCGCCATCTCTAATGTGGACTTGGAAGCCAGTTTTGTTGGAATAGACAGTTTTTAACCTTCAAATGACTGATTTTCTGGAAAATAAGTGAAATCAGATTGATGTTTCACGTATGAAAAAAATTTAAATATATAAGGCCAAGTCTTCCAAGTATCACAGTATCTAATCTTTATTCACTTCAAGTAACTCTGACACTTATTTTCACATAGAGATTTCTGACAATTACGATGACTATGTAATGTTGCAAAGTGTTGTTTCCTTGTCAATAAGTACCTTAAAGATACCCAAATATAGGTGTTCTGTTTTTTAATAGAAGACATTTAAAACTAGACACTAAGTTGTTTGGCGTATACTATATTTTACAGCGTACTGTCTAAACATTTCAGTGTCTCAAATTATAATTTAAGTGAATTAATAAGTTTACTGTAAAGTACTACTTTATCAAAGCAGTACACTAAGTTCTATTATACATGTCGAAATTATAAGTACGTAAGCCCACATGTATTAGGATCTTTAAAAGATGACTATTTAAGAACATAATTGGTTCTTAACAAGATTGCCATAGCCAGTTTATTAAATGTCATTAGTTACTACAAATATTGACGTTTAAGCAAGGGAACACGAGACATATTTTAAATACCACACCTGTCTTACTGCAACTTGACTATATAATTGAAATCCCTTGTTAATTGTTTAGTGAACAGAAGTCTCACTGCACCAAGGCTATCATACTGCTCTGAAATATGTAAAATACTAAATTCTACAATAATTTCCAGGAAGAACTTGTCTGCATATGTGATTATTTAGGAGCAACTTATTTGATCTGAAATTTTAGCGTGAAGACAAGAAATTCCTGTTAAAATGCATGATTCTGCTCTACCTCTCACTGAAGCTAGCAGCAGCTTTTTCCTAACCACTTGAGGGGACCTGGACCAAGCCTTATGACTTGCAGAAAGACACACTCTGCACCAAGATTTCTCATGACGTTAAGCTATGGTAACAGCAGAAACTAACTATTCGCTCCTGCTGAGTAACACTCCATCTCTCACCAGTACATTGCTCTGTCAAATATTTTTTATTTTCTGCTTGCTGCTAGAGCGAATGTAGATCAATAACATTTTGGCCACTCCATCAGACAAATAGGTTAATAACAGCTTCCGCGGTTAATTGTGAACAGGTCAGTAGGTTTCTAGGTAATTAGTCCAAAGTATCTCAAGACACAAAGCCCTAAAATACTTCTGAAGAACGTAGCAGGAAATAATTATGATCCATCTGCACTAATAGCAAGAAAGATTTTGTGACAGCTTCCTTTAGCAGAAGCCTTCATTGTTGCGGTGATGTTACAAAGCTACCATCCTTCTAGATGCAAAGCCTGTGTTTGTGATTACAAGATCTGAATCAACATCCTCTAATATAAGGGAGACAGCAATCCTTGAGCTAATTCCTTTACAAATGTATTGTACTCACTCTGTTTCTGATGTAACAGAGAGGATGAGGAAGTAGGGCTAATTAATTTTATTAAAATCATCTGAAAAATGTTTTGTGGACATAGTCATGAACACACAGACTCATTAAAACCAGCTGAGACCGATTGTGTGGCTTTCTATTAGAGGAAAGTTTTGCTCTTAGCAGTATCAAGTGTTTTGACAGCTGTATAAGCCCTTTGAGCGTGTTTCAGCTGTAGGCAGACAGAGGGAGGGGGGCAGATCTGATTTATGCCAAGCAGAAATGAATCAAACAACACAGCAGTTGTTCCCCCAAAGATTTCAGTTTGAAATAAATTGAAGCCCCCCTTCCAGTATATAAACAATAAATGAAAGGAAATCTACATTTCTCCAGGCACAGGGCTTCAGAAATAAATCCATAAAGAAGCTATCTAAGAATTTAAAATACAGTGCAAGACTAACCCCACATACATTGATAAATCTGGGTGAATAAAAAGACCAACCTAAGCAACACTTAGTGTAGAGGTCAAGATCCCTGTGAAAGACATTCCCAATATTTCCCTCTGAAAAAGTCAGTAACTAAATCCCACACATATATTTGCCAAAACAAAAATGTTTTTAAAAAACGAGCAGTAAAGTAGATGTACCTGACAACTCTTACTGCTTTTATCAAGCCATTGCTGTCCCCAAGAATAGCTGTTATTTAGCTGGAAGAGGAGATTATCAAGCAAGTGTAGTGATGGCCTTAATAAACTAAGAAACATCTCTGAAGCAATAAAGGAAAAACATGCTCTCGGTTGCTTGCAAAATCCTCCTATTGCAACAGCAGCAGCACAGTATTGTACGTGCAAACGGAGACTGAATGTGGCCTCTTTAGCTATTTTGTCCATTATACAACATTATACACAGCTCCACAAATTCCAAAGGACAAACTGTGGTTTGTGCACTGTGTGTGTCAGTGGGTGGATGTCTGTAAGTGGCGAGAGGAAATCTTTCAGACACCTTCACTAACACGCTTAACCCTCACATGACCTTGTGTGTCCTTCCCCAAACAACCACGAGCCTAGAGCAGGTCAAAAAGTTCCTATTCGTCAACAGTGTTGAGAACCAAAGGTTGGGAGGTGCATCACTGGAGTAACAATTACAATAAAAAGTTAAGTTCAAGTCAGAGGGAAAAATAATTACCCAAGTAAGCTAGAAAATCTGTCTCATAAAAGGGAAAGATAAGTCTTAAAATCTAGAGACACCCAAAAGAAAACAATTGATACCTCATACACAGGGAGCAGTCCAAATCTGATGGATCCACAAATTCAAATGGAATATGTTGTCCAGCACTATTTCCCTTAGTATCAACTGCATCTATCAGGAAAGTACATATTATAATGTGACTGAACAGAGCTGTGTAGACACAGCAGTATTCTATGTATCTACAGGCAGCATGCAATATTGAAACGTGTATTGTATTTATTTGCAAGTTACTAAACCATTGACTATCATTGCAATAATTTCCATGCAAAGTATCAGATTCAGCTTTGGCACAAATCAGCATACCTCCTCTTAATTGTGGTGACATTATACCCACTTACAGAGGATAAAATTTAGCCTTGCATTAACAATTAATATAAAAATATTTTTTGTTAGTGTTGGAAGTCTGAAGTGGGACAAATTCTTCTGTCATACCATCGCAAATACAACCCACAGCATGAAAACAAGGTCAGATATCATGAACAAACAGAATTTATGCTTTTAAACAAACTTTCTTTTAATTAATTCAGAAATTGCTAAAAGCATGCATGGCATTGATGTTCCTTAAAAGATTCAGAACTCTGCTGATGAACAAGCATTTGAACCATCCTTCTTAGCTGCCTTCTTAGACTAACAATGTAAAAGAAATTAAAGTGTCATTTTGACCCTCTTCCTCTAAGTTTTATGAAAGCAAAATTTCCGCTGACTACGGGCTTTACAACTTATCCTGTGCACAACTAAACATACCTTTCTTCATCAGTTTGCGTGGTACCTCAGCATTTCGCATGTCCTCTGAGCAGCGCTTCCTTTTTAGGAGGCTGCACTTCTCAGAAATGAGAAAGGCAGACTCTGGCATGGAGGCCAGTTTGTTCTCCTCCTCTGAGCAGTCCTTTTTACTCTCTACAATTTGTATAGATTTCCTCAGACTACCAGAAGTAGTTACATTTGGTTCCTCTTGAATGGGAAAACCCTTTTTCTGTTCCACATTTACCTGTGTGAAGAGAGGATTGATATTAGACCAATCTTCCAACAATTTGGTAAGGAAAAAACCCAAAACTTTCACAAGTCTTTAGTATTATGGATCACCAGGAAGGAGTTTGTAGGTCAAGAAGCAACAATTTGAGAATTGCTGTGTCAGGGCCTGATTTTCACAAAGGAAAATAAAAGCAAACTGTTCCCCACCCCACCATGGCACTGAGTATTTTCAGCCTTTGTGTGGGTGTATAGCTTGGTCATGAAACTTGATTCAGGCAGAAATGTGGCTAAATCTCAGGTTAAATATATTGTTATCACTTAAGCTGTGGAAAGATGCATATTGTTTATAAAATGATGGTCTCAACCATCAAAATCAATGTGAGTTTGTTTTAAGGAAGCGGTATAAACACACAAAATTTGTAACAGAAAACACAGAGAGCTTCCTTCAGCACGACAGATTTCTTTCACGAAGGATAAGATGATCAATCCTTATCCTGCTCTGGCTGCTGTGAGCAGCCCTTACACAGGACATCGTCTGTCAGCTTGTCACATCAACTCCCCAGATGAACCTGAAAGCAGATACTGTGGACTGTGATCAGGAGCTGTGGTGATGTGTAACACACAGAAAGATGAGTGAACTGTCCCTCAAATGACTGCACGAAAGGGTCATATAAAAGGATTTCTGTTCAGAATATCCTAATGGCCTTTCCAGAAGTCAATGTCACTGATAGTTCTTGTCAGTCTCAACAAGGCTGCTCAAAACCTACCCTTTTTGTTTGTAAGGACGAGTGAAATATATGCAAAACCTATCCTCAGAGTTCAGGTTTCAGCGAAGGAAAAGCTGTCCTTACAAACCCATGAATGTAAACCTCTACAGCCATTACAAAATGACGGCTGTGAAACCAGAGTAGCTAATGTATCTTATGTGGCTCTACAGTAACCTCGAAGCAGTATACAGAATCTGAATGCATTTTTGGCACTGCCATCATCAGTTAAAGTTTCAGCTGAAACCCTAAATTTTAGCATTTCACAGCTTTTCAGGGTATCTCAATCCAGTCTTCAGAGGCCCTTTCCCACTACCAACTACTTGGAAGAGGTAAAGACAGTTACAGGAATAGTACCCACTCAATTCTGGCATAAAATTTATCAGAACAACAACAGAGGACTTCTATTAAAGAAATCGTCACATAAAGAGGCTTCAGTAAGTCAACATCATTTTGTATGTTCTGAAACTCAGTAAACATCTGATAAAATGTATCCTCCTATCTCCCAGAGGTGAAAAGAAGAGAAGGTTTCCCAATGTGAACATAAAACACATGACAAATTAAGAACCACACATCAGACTTGATCTTTACCTTGAGCAACCTCTGTAGGTTATGGCTGGTGCCTCCAGATCCCACTGAATTTAGGAGATTCCCCTTTAATCTAGAGTGATGTGACAACAGCTGCAGGATATCGGGTAAGTGTTCCTGAGCATTTCCCGAGATGAGTGAAAGCAAACTAAGTAGAAGCTGTGATATAAAACAGAATACTTCACTGCTTAGTTCCTTCCTTGCAACCTCGAAACGAAAAAGCAAGTAAGGGAATAGCTGAAAAGCATCCTTGATTTTGTTACAACCATTTAAAGAATCCTTTTAAACTAAGGTAAGAACAAAAAGAATGCAAGAGCTAATGCAATACAGGCCAAACAGACAGCAAGAGACATTTTCAGAATTAAACCCATGAAATCATTCACTGCTCTCTGTAATGTGACACACACCTTTGTCTTCTTGTCCTGCAGTTCAGAGCTCACCAGAAATTACTAACATCTTAAATGGTTTTTTCTGCACAGCAGAAGTTTTCACTGGAGTTTACTATTACAGAAAGCACTCATCTCACAGGCTTCATCCAAGTTCAGTTAAGTAAATGTCTCTGATATTGTAAACTGTAGAAAAATGCTATTTTTTCATTTGCTATCAGAAAATAAATGAATCTGTATCAAGTAGCAGCTTATAGCCACTTGTATGGCATAGCTTATCATATGATTATTTAAGGAAAGAAATGGAGCTGAATGAAGATTCACACTTAAAAAAACTAATTTCAGCATACTACTGAAATGATCCTGCTGATGCCTGAGGAAGCCATGTAACAACTACGATTTCTTTTTAATGCCAAGAAGGATTCCACAGGATCACACTATGTCAAAACTAACACGGACAGACAGTTAATACAAGCAGAACATCACAGCTGCACCCAAAGAATTAGGTAAAGTGTAGTACGTCATTGTTATGCAGACAGCCTTGGAAATGACCCAGTAGAATATTCCATCATGGATGAACTCTGTGTCTGATGAGTGCACGGTTAATTCTTTCAGTCATAAGCAGCCTAGTTTTTCTGGGAACACCACTGCTCAGAAATTAGGTGTCTTGGTTAAGGCTATTTGGAGCCTGAATTTAGAAACATATCCATTTGTTCCTGCTCTTCTTGCTCTACTGCACTGGAAGTCTCCTTGCATGACTGTGAGAACAAATCATGATACAATGACAGTGAAAGACTGCATGGAACCCACTGGGGAAAAACTCAGCCAAACAAAACCCCAAATATCGGTGACAAAAAATTCAGAGATGGAAATCTCAACCATATACAAAATGAGATACAAAATTAGACTGCACTACAGCCATCCAGGTTATATTCTCTCAATTACCTTCATGAACAGTGCTTTACTGTAGAATTCTGCTGTGCTTTTAGAAAAGCTTATGTATTACAGCACAGAGAAGTCCAAAAGTTCCCATCCCACCAGTGACGGAGAAAACCACGAATGCACTGCCATAAAAGAAAACTCAGTACAAGGAAAATAGAACTATGACGTTTTTATTACCATAAGCTATCACTGCAGTGCTGAGCCTTTTAGCTAGGACAACAAAAAAGATGGTCAAATGCCAAAACGCTGATTCACAGGAAAGCAGAGATTTGAGAGGTGTGCAAAACAGAATGGTCTTCACAAAAGCCATTTAAGAACCCACACACCACATCTTAGGCTGCTACAGAAAAAAGCCTCACTGCAGATCCATTTTGTTTATTTAACATTGATTATTAGCAACCTTTAAAAACTATTTTAACACAGCTCTTCTGTTGGTTGCTTGCTTTCAGGCTCCCTTCACACACGTACTCAGCAAAGCACGACTGGCAGCAGGAAGAGAGCTGCTGCTCCCAAGTGGAGTTTGACAGGCGCTGCATGTTGTCTTCTGCCAGTCACTGGCCTGATACAACAGTCAATAGCAGCCCCCCCTCTTCTACTCTGTCATTAGCAATATGTTGCCAAGCCAGGAAAGGGACTAGAATTTTGACTATAGGAAATCACAATAGTCTGCGGGTGGCAATTATTAACAATTCGGTTTTACTTCAAATTTGCTGATGCTAATACCATGAGTAATTGTTTCCCCATAGTGACTCTTTGACTATGTTTTCTTGCTACCTCCCTATCTTCAAGTAAGCAATACATGTAACTCAAGTCTGAACAAGTCTGGATATATTTCTCCATCCAGCTCTTTGCAGTAATGAGAGAGGGGAAAGAAGAGAAGAAAAATCATTATACTCCCTTATGAAAGGCCACTGAAACCAATAAGGAGGTTCCAGATTATTTAAGGAACTCACCTTTTGTGCCTCAGACTTGGCCGTCTTGTTCCCAGTATCTATAGCAAGGCAGAACAGAAACTCTCTTAAAGCTTCTTCTGTTTTCCCCAGATTAGCTAATGCTTGTCCTTTCCTTAGGTGACCCTGCAATAAAACACACCCGTAGTTGCAGCTTTTGTTCTTTTGTCGTGAGAATATGCAATAAAACCAAGATTAAATTAAGAAAGATCTTTACAGAGAAGAAAAAGTTAAGCAGGGAGAATCATTATAACTCTCTTATTCACAGACACCATGAGTGTTTGGATTTTTAATGACGATGGTCCTGAAAATTCTTACAGACAGACCCAAGATACTCTGACTCAGGCAAGTATGATTCTCGCATCACCTGAGCCTGACTGATCTTGGAGAAATCTACTTCCCCTGCATTAATCACATAAAATAGTCATTACATCCTTACAGAATGATACAAGCACAGCATTCAGTTTTTAGAGATTTCATGAACTTAAGATTCATCCAGGTCAAAACCAGTAGCGTTAGCTCATCTTCCAGGATTATTGCTCTTCTTTCACCCCAGGAAGCTCAAGATTATCATGGTTAAATGTCTAAGTCACAGGAGACCAAGTACAGGACCTAAAGCCTCCCTCAGATTCAGCTCTCTGTCCATTCTAATGGTTTTCTACGAGGGCAGTGTGAAGGTTTTAAGACAAAGCACAACTGGGGTCAGAACTTACTTTCAACCAGTATGGCTGCAGTCTGCATGCTGTTTCTGCATCGTGCAGTGCATCTTCACAAGCCTTCAAAGTAGAGTTAATCTGGGACCGGTTGCTGTATAGTAAGTGGTCATTTGGAGCTGTAGGAAATAGCAAAACAGGTTGATTCAAGTAAATTAAAAATTAGTTACGTAAGCTTTATTCCTTAATTTACTAAAAAACCCCACCACATGTTGGTGCTTCCAAGTTGTACAAACCCACAAAATATCCGGTCTTTAAATAGCTATGTACTAAATGAAATCTGGAAACCTCTTTGGGCAGACAAAATGTCAGCTATGCATTATATAACTGCAAGGAACATTGCATAAATAAATGCTGAGACACTCACACAATAAGTTACCAGCCCTGACTGAGGATCAGATGGTTGGTAGAAAGACACAGGAGACATTCAAGGTGGCAAGAGGAACACTGTCACACTGTAGTGAGGAGTTTCAAAACTGTTAGTATCCAAGTTTATAAATGGTAGGTAAGAATCTTCTCATGCCATAGCTCAACTCAGGAAAACAAGTGACAGCTACAGGAACCAGGTAACTCTCCAGCTGTGCAAATGAAGCAATCTAGTTACACCCACTGCATGCTGTAGCATCAGGACACAACGTGTACCGAGCCAAGGCTGTACACTTTTCTCTGAACATCCTCGCAGTTAAATGAAACTCTTACCCGTAAAACCTTGCCTTTAATCTCCACCTATTGCACGCAGCGTTAGCTGCTTTTCCTCAAACTAGATTAAAACTACGGCAGCAAAAGTTTTCCTGGCGCAGCCTCGGCAGACGTTTACCGGTGATGGGGTAGGAAAGCCGGGAGCCCGCCGTCCCCGCCGCCCTCTTGGGGCTCGGCTCCCGAGCGGCTCCTCCGCGTCTCGCCGTGGCGCCCATAGACGCCCTGCGCCCGGCGGACCCGCCCGCCCAGAGCCCTTCCCGGGGAGCGGCGGGATGCC
>NW_010199884.1:0-14267 GCF_000695765.1 Mesitornis unicolor
ATATCTTTATATATATAATATTCCTAATACAGCTACCATAAGGAATACTTTCCCTTGTTGAAAGCATCTTAGATTTAAGCCCTAAAAGATGGGATTCATCTGTCCCTATTGCTACGTCACCATAAACTTAATTTTCAGTAACTAGAGGGAAATAAGTGCATGACCTACTTAGGGTCTATCTATTTTTAGTCTAAAATAGATCTAGTGTCCTAGAAATGTCTGTTTTCTTCTGTTTGCAGCAGGGGCACTAGGAGGTATTACTTACCTGTCTACCTGTTAATTTGTCTAAAACCAGTGAAATGTACTCTGATGCATATTCCACACACATGTTAATTCTCCTTGTCTTCCTCGACATCTTCACGGAAATGTTGCAGATCTTCCTCTTCCTACTTAATCAGACCTTTGATTCATACAAGCTTATAGATTGCACATGTCTAGGTACCAAAGTCTGCAGGGTCATGTATATTCATTAAGCTGGCAAAACCAGATTCACGTCCTTAAGCTTGGTCTCCAAATGTTCTAGCAGCCTGCTAAGTCCCCAAGTTCCCTGTGGTAGCAGTCATCCAATTGTGTCCTGTTGGACCAGACATACTAGAATTTCACTGCAGATAGGCTTTCAGATGCCTATCTGATAGCACATGATGCAAACTTGAATAGATGGTCTTCGTGTGATGGAAGCTACTTGTGAAAAAGCTTACCACTTTGATGTTACCAGTTCTGCTTTGCCAATCCTCGATGTATTGTACTTAAAGGAAAAACCAGATGGTATATGAATTCTTGCGATTTCTTGAAATCGCTTTATCCTTGCACCTCGGGTTAGTTTAGTCTTCTGAAAGTCATGGGCTGTGTCTGTCCCATCTGAGAAACTGGCAAGCTCAGCTCTGACTGGATCTATCCAGTTGCTGTCAGATTTGTCACATTTGTTTGGACTTCTTGAATCTGCGAATTCTAAATCTGTAAAACTCACTTGTGTGCTTTGGAGTTGCTCAGTAGCTATATATAGATTTACTGGTTTAAAATGGCCTATTACTTGCTGTCACAGTTTATTAATCTACTTGCAGTCTTTTCGAGGCTTAGCAATACAATATGCATCTGGAATCCTCTGAATTTCAAAAGGATGCGATCAGTGAACATATAACTGGTAGTTTGTGTGGCTCAATTTATCATTTACAAAAGCCAAGAAAGTATGACACAACTGAAGATTTTTTTTTTTCCTCTTGATGTCCATCTAGTGCCTGCATGACAACTATCAGATAAATAAAACTTCCAGTGCCAAGCAGTTTTCATTATGAGTGTCTTTTAGGAAAACTATATAAACTCTAGATTGATCCAGGATCTCTTCTCTTTTGTTTGTATGAAAAATAGCAGCTAGCTGATATTGAGCCTGCTGTATCTGCACTCTCTGCTGCCCATGTGGAAGAAGCCGTCTTTCTTCACTGCAGCATTACATGCTTGTTGACCTGCAGATAACATAGAACTAAAGTAGAAACTTCATTTATCTCTTGTCCTCTGAAGTACTTGTTTTCTTGTGACAGAAGTTATGCTGTGCCTAAGGTGTAGATCATCTGCTTTGAAATCACTGAGGTTCCTAGAAACTGCTGCTTTTTCTGTCATCATTGCTGCTTCTGACTCGGTGTGATCTAAAAAAAGAAATCACTTTGAACATGCTGTGGCATTCTCAGTGATGCTGAGTCTGGCATTTCTCCCTCTTACTGGTTTTGTCAGTCTCCAAGTGGAGAATGTGACTATGTACCTGCCTAACTCTCAGGAGAATGTTCTGTGAATTCAGGTTATGAAAACACTATGCTGAAGGTGGAACTTGTATGGCTCGCACAAATGCAGGAAAGCCAAGTCTTGTACTGGGTGAAAAGGATATCTCTTTCCTCACAATTTAGGCCCACAGGACATATACTGTAAACTGAAAAAAAAATAAATTACAAGTTTCATGTAAATAAAACCAGAAGTAGCAATTCTACAATCAAAATTGATAAGGTGGCATTCTGTTTTCACTGTGGTAGCTACTTGGAGAAGCTACCCATGTGGAAGTATTATTGTGGAGCTCAAAATTCATAGTTTAAGCAAACCAACCTGCTCCATGTAAATTACGCTACCTCAGATGGTACTGGATATCACCTAGCTTATAGACTACTGTTTCTATCAGAGGTTCATGGTAAATGTGATGCATGTCTTCTAAGTTGTGCTTCCTTGTTGATAAATTAAATAATTTAAAATAGATAACATTCTACTACAGATGTGTTCTTTGCACTACAGAAAATGTAATTGTATACCTGTTACCTCATTTATATAATGTTGAAATTTCTTTACCATCTTAAAATACTATTTTTTCCAGTGGTACAAAAACACAAGAAACCAACTGCTCTTAAAGGTCTTATTTCCTGTTGTTGGCAGAAAGAAATAATCTTTGTTCTAATTACTGTAATGATATGTTGCTGCTTTGTCAGAACTGGCTTGACTTTCTAGTTCATATCATGCCTAAGTAGTTTACTTCTGCAGTAACAAATACCATGGTAGTCTAACTTGACAAAAATCAGCTCTTTAATCCTGTGCTTGTGTGAGACTGGTTAAGATCTTCAAATAGGAAACAGTCTGTGTTTTACTTCAAAAATACCCCCCCCGCCTTTTTTTTTTTTTTTAAAACGACTTGGATGCCGTGATGAGGACCCCATTGAAAAGGCACATGGAGCACTACCTTTTAAAACCTTTGTTTTCTAAATAGGACTATAATACTCAAGTTTTAATCTGGGACACTGTTGCCCTCTTTGGACAAAATGTTCAGATGTACTGCGCAAAATGCCAGTGCTTGTCCTACAAAATTACAAAATTTAACATTCTGGAATAGGTTGTCAAATTGAAGTGCAAGAACTGGCTGGGTTCCCTATCACAGTGTTCTCTACATGGTACAAATAGTTGTTTCTTTTCTGTTGTTTTTCTTTTCTTGTCATCCAGTTGTATGCAGAGGCAGTCCTGAGAATTTTTCAGGAATTGGGCTTCACCTGAGACAGTAATTCTCAAATGTTTTTAAAGAAACTTTTTCTAAGAGACTAACAAGTAGGCACCTGCTTGCACAATAACCATCTATCTGCATAGCAATAATGACAGCTCTCTAAATTACAACCCTTCTATTTATAAGGATGTTTACTTAAGAGATTACAATTATTATTCAAGGTGGCACAGATCAGATACTGTCCCAAGAAATAAAATGCCGCGGTTCCAGTCACCTCATTCGACTAAGGATTACACGTAAGCCTACATGTTATCTGGTATATGAAAGCCAAGGGTGTGTTTAATTATGAAGCTCTCCACAATACTAATTTTCTGACTCTCTTTGCTACACTGAATATGTGCTTTCTAATTTTGCTTCAGGGTTTCTCAAACTTTGCCAAATCATTTCCCTGTGTGAAGAACACAGGGAAAAATACCTAGCAGCAAAAGGAGAGGGACAACTTCAACTAAGAACCGATTTTTAAAGAAAAATTAAATTTCAAAATAGCTTTAGTTTCTTTGATTCTTTGTTCTTTGGTTTTGAATAGCTGGGGCAACGAAGCTTTTTGTTGGCCCTTGCCAGCCAATGTTGAATGCAAGGATTTCCCTTCTGCATTGGAAGTCAGCAAACCACCAAGAGCGCATGGAAAAGGGGACAGTGTTTAATGTTTTGGGGTTGTTTTTTCTGTTCCAGCCTTTTCCTTAGAAAAACACATCTCTCTAGAGAGTTCACTTTCATAGTTTGAGAAATTCTGTACTTGATGCAAGTCATGGGGGACAAGGTAATGGTGTGCACGTCTTTAATGAGAATACAGTCTGTCTATGTGATTGAATTTCAATTAACCTTGATTAGTTAAATCTGTTTACCTCTCATTTGGTACTTCCAGAAGTGTAAGTCAGAGAAATATCTAAAATAAACCCTGTGTGCATGACAAATGTTTTCAGAAGGTTTAGAGGAGATTACTGCTAAGCTAAAAACTCTGCATATAGTGGGGTGTTACTGTGCGCTCTCACAGTAATTTCTGTAATTCCCTGTGTCATGGTTTATACAGTTGTCCTTTCACCCAATGCCTCCCCACTTGGGGAGAAGGGTTGGGAAAAGGAAGGGAGATTCCTGGGTTGAAATAGAAATATATTTAATAAAATAATAATAATAAACTAATATTAATAACAGTATAGTAAAGTACACAGAGTTATACTCAGCCAATATTGTATGGGAGTAGGCCTCAGGGGTAGGACAGTAAACAAGTCCCTTGAGATGTCAGCTGCAGAAGGAGGAGGTGAAAGGAGCAGGAGGAAGAGGCCGAGTAGGGCCATCCCCAGCAAACTCCCCATTTTATAGTGAATGTGATGTTTATTGCACGAATAGCATTAACTGGTCAGCCCGTGGTCACCTTGAGGTCAGCTTCCCTAAGTTTCCGCTCCCCCCAGCCTCTGCACTTTTTAATCTCAAAACCTTGAGCACTATGGCAATCTGCATACCAATATTATTGAAACCTATAACTAAGTTTTATCACTTTGTTCCCATGAAATAGAGTGTTGTAGTCCTTACAAAACTGCAGTTTTCCTCAACAGAAAACTGACTCTAAAAATCCACCCCAGTTGATTGTAACCGGGGAGTGCTTAAATAAGTCGCTGGAGCTGCATATAAGAATTATTTTCAGAAATTTGAAACAAAATTATACCTCGGACTAAGGTCATTTAACTGCAAATGAGGGAGAGGAGGGGGATAGTCACAATGCCTAATAAATAGTCATACTAAAAATTAGAGGATTTTCCTTATATTAGAAACTTCTTTCTTGCATCGCCTTGGCTGGTTTGTTTATCAGGTATTTTTTCTCCTTGGTGTCTGACATAGTCCAAAGGACTATCACGTGTTTACAGAACAGTAATTTCAAATCCTGAAGAAAAAGGATAGAAGAAAAAATTGGTTTCTTAATTGGTTCCCCCCTCTGCTTCGTATTCCTTAATCCTGACATTTGAGCCGATCGTAGAATTAGTCTTTCAGACAGAAAGGAAGAGAGAGGTCTCTCTCAAACTATGCACTTTAGAAGGATATTAAAATTAGCAATAGCCTTTATGGAGAAAATGTCAGTAATTTCATGTAGCTGTACAGTTTAGCTTATACACAGGAGCAAAAAGATTTAAATAATCTCTTAAATAATGAAATCATTTAAGAAACTAAATATTCTCTTAAGTATTAAATAATACCATAAAATGAACGAAATACTCTCTTGAAACTGCCTTCTCTTACAAGTCACCTATAGAACATGTAGCATAAAGTAGTCAAGGGACTGGACCATGAAGTTAGGGATTATCTAGTTCTGAACTCCACCTTGATTTTTCTTTACTATATACATTTTCCAGTTGATAATCACGTGTAACTTTCTTCTAGAGAATTTTGTGCAGTTTTAGATAAATAGTATTTTGGGGTTTTTTCAGTACCTACAGAAGACTTTGTATGCAGATAACATTACTCTGGTATTTACAGTAATACCATTCTGGTCAACGGGAATTCCACAATATCCTCTAGTTTGCAATATGTCTAAATACTGTTTGTTACCTTTTAAAGCTGTCGTTCAGCCTGTAAATCTCTGAAGTGATGAACAGGAAAAATTACTTTTAACATAAAACATACTAAAAGTTCAAGCCTTCATCTCTTCCATCATTTCCCTCAAGCCAGCAAATCCACAAAAGACTAGAAGTTTTCATAATTTCACTTTAGTGGCAGCATTTCCATACTTGTCCTGTTTCTTGATATTTTTCTAGTGGCTAGTGGTATTTCCAATGCAACTCAAGAGTAAAATGTGTGGATGTGACCACTACCATTGCCTGCAAACTAGAAGTCATCTTAAATATGAAAGAAAGATGGATCCTACAAGTCTTAGAGAACAATAAAGCAGTAAAGAAGCAAAGTAGATGTTTCTTGACTGCTCCTTCTCCATTTTACTTTCTCTTGTCCTATACAGTAGCATGAAAAGATGTTTGCTGTTTAGGTAATAACTGATGACCAGTATCAGTCAAGCACCAGCCAGTGCTGTCTTTGCACATCTCTTGAAGTACAGGATGGCTGAACTTTTCCGTGAGTGAAGTGGCATTCGTGTAACGTGCTTTGATTCTGTCTTGTATTGAATTTTCTTTCTTACTCAGTTTTGTAACTGGTGCCAACCAGTCGCAGAGCAACTCTGTTCAAAATAAGTGTAGCCATAGAATTATGACCCACCTAGAGATAATCCAAGTATCAAACCAGCTTCCAAGCACTCAGCTGCTAATGCTTTGTGTAATTTCTTAAAAATGCCAAAAACAGAAAGATTGGCATTCTAACTCTAGAAACTGTTGCAACAAAGCCCAAGTGGCAAGGTCAAAGGAAATGTGTTGAGTTATAGTTGCTAATCTTGGAATAAAAACAATCTCAAAATTTAAAGGGTACAGTGACTTGCACTTTGGTTTGCATTTGTGGTAATTATTACAATTAAGTTAACTCAAATTACTTCCTATTAAAAAAACATCTCACCTTTAATTAAAGTGTCTGATTTTTAAAAAAAAAAATCTTGTGTGGAGGACAATGTGGATAATACAGGGTTGAAAGTAAAGAAACATGAGCAAATCAAGGACAGTTTATCAAAACTAATTTCTGTCTGGTAGAGGTGAGGTTTTTGTAATCCAAATGGTCACATTTGAATTTCAGTCCTATGTATTTTAAATATTATTTTTGCATCATAGTAAAGAACTCAGATCATGTAATTTGTTGTCACTGGGATATGAATTCTGTGCTTTTTTTGGAATTTCTTGCAGCTGCCTTTAAACTTTGTTCACGTGCAATTCAAAATACTATCTTGGTCTTTAGTCACAGCCTGAAGAAAAAAAGTTGCTGAAGAGGCACTGTGTGAGATTCTCCTTATTGAAAAACGCTTGTGTTTTGAAAGAGATTATGGGCAGGATTTTTTAAAAATGCCAATGCTTGTAAAAACACTTTTCTCATTGATGTCCCTGAGGGCTTGAATACTGACTGCAACAGGTACAGATTTAGCTGGACAAGGACTTTCTAAAGCAACTTGTATAATAGATCAAAACTGTGTCCTTGGACTGTTACTTGTGTTTATTTCTGAAGAACATATATAAATGTAGCTCATGATCCCTATGCTACTGGAATTTGAGAGTGTTACTTTATAGTGGTGGGAGAAGGGTAAACCAAAAGCAAGCAATAAGCATTTTGGAATGGGGTCTAACTGAAAAGCTGCTTTTTTTTTAACTTAAAATCTGACTATAGTATTTCTCTCTTCATTTATTATGCTTGTACGAACAGTGTGACACCATCACTACAACAGGCTCGTATCTATCCTCCCAGTATGTTACCCGAAGATGGAACTAATCTTTACTCTGCTCGTGGCATTTTGTCGTTTATCCAGTCTTCCACTCGTAGGGCTTACCAGCAGGTCTTGGATGTACTGGATGAAAACTGCAGGTGATTGGTTGTCACTGATTCTGCCAGCTTTTGCTGCCCTTTTTTTTTTTTTCTTTTTCCCTCCCCTCTCTCCTTTTTAGTGGAGTTTGGTTTCTGTTTACAAAATATTGAGATGAAGTTATTTGCTTTTACTTTCCTTTGCTTTCACTATTCATAAGCAATTTAATTGTCCAAAATTCACATTTCAAAATGCTTCAGTTTCAGTCAATTATAGCATTGTTTTGGTTTCCTTCCAAATACAAATCAAAATACGAAGTGTTAGTCTGTGACTGCAAGGGATTTTGCTGTTCTGGATTCTCAGTGTTTTCTGCAATTAATGCTTGACCCCGAGCTTGCAAATTTAGTTTTGTCTTCTGTTTTTCTGTTGGTGAGCAATGGTGCAAATCAATAAGATTGGGTTGATATTGTCGTAACACATTAAAAAATGTGCAGAAACGGCATAGCCAATTATGCTAGACATTGCAGACACTACTTTGATAACATGTCAAGCCTTCAGTCTGTTCCAGTTTATACTGGGAATAGTTATCTCTGATTGATACATGACTGATCGTGACCACTTTGCTGGATGCCGAGAGCAAGTAAGGCAACGTATGCTGAGAAGCTGGTTGCTCCTCTGATGGATGCTGTCTCTGTTTCTATCAATGAGCTGCTACTTCAGCAGGTAATGAGCCAATAAAGGCCTTGTGGTAATCAGTCACCATCCCTGGAAGTATTTAAAAGGCGTGTAGATGTGGCACTTAGAGATATGGTTTAGTGGTAGACTTGGCAGTGTTAGGCTTACAGTTAGACGTGATGGTCTTAAAGGTCTTTTCCAACCTCAGTGATTTTATATTTTCAGTTTTGTGCATTGGAGTTTTGCCCATTTGATACATCCTTGGATTGTTTTGATTTGGCACTTACAAGTGTTACAAGAATGGTATGTTTAACACTACAGAAGCATTTAGGAAGACTAATAATGGCAAGATTAATTTACCAAAAGCAGTTTTGATTTCGATAGTATTCCAACACAGATGTTGAGGTAAAAATTGCACACAGTTAGTGCAGGGCTAGCTGAGACCTCTAGGGCTTGCCAGGAGGTCAAATTAAAGGAGAGAATTGGCAAGAAGGCTGGTAGGACCTGCTCATTCCTCCTGCTCCCCTTCAGTGTGGCCTGTGCTACGCCGTTCTTTGAAATTTGCCATGTGCCTCTGGTTGCTAATACCCCAGCAGCATTTGTGATATTTTGTAGTGTGAAGTTAAATGATTTGGTTTCTAGTTGTTTTGGTAATAAAAGGTGACTATCAAGCCAATCTTATTGTGAAGGACTGTGTGTTTGCAGTCACTTTTCAAACTGGCACCTCCTGTAACTCACCATGTTTGCTGACCTGACAGTATATAAATGCCCATATTAGCATTCCTGAATCGTATAGAACTCCAGTCTTGCTGGCCTTTATGTTCTTAACCTGAGACTTATAAAAAGCCAACCAAAAAAAACCCCCAAAAGAAATCAGCTACATGGCTCCCCTTGAAATTCTGCAAGTTGGATGCTTTAACCTGTCTGAAATTTCAGGCTGTAACGGTTAAAATTTTGATGCCTGTCAGCAGTTGGACAGCAGTACCTTGTTCTCCTTGTCAATATTAAAAATTAGATGGAATTACAAGTTTGTTTTGTTTTACAAAATTAAAGCTCCCAGATAAGAAGGAATTGTATTGTCTGTGAATAATAGCACTTATGGATACTGTGCTGAGAGTTCTTGTTAAAATATAAACTGAAATTCTAGCCCTTTCCCCAGTATGCAGTGAAGCTAACAGGTTTTATTCCTGGCTTCCATTAGGCATGTTCTTCCCCAAGTTTTCTTAGATTCTGGAAAATATACGCATATGCATACATGCACTTTCAATTATCAGAAAAATTCTAGGGTTCTGAATACTGAAGTATTCTGAATACTTCAACTGCATTACTTTTCCTGGTTTGAGTTAGTTCTTGATTTGGTCATATTAACTTTCCTTGAAGAAATGGGAAACCTTTTTCTAGTCACCTGTGAACAAATAGGTGCCAGAAAATGAATTTTTCAGTAAGACGAAAGTGTGTTCTGTGTGGCTGGGTGTTCACCATTACTCTACAGCTGGCATAGGAATGTGAAATTTGGATGATCCACTTGCATGGTTGCAAAATATTGTTCATTTTAAATTGTACCAAACATGCACTCTTTGTTTGCTCTGTAATAAGGTGCTTCCTATTGCAAAACCTTCTCTATTTTAACATTTTATGCTTAATAGTAGAAGAGATCTTTTAAAATGAGCAAGATCTGACTGTGTGTTACTCACTGGAAATATTTTTAACTTGTTTCATCGCTTGCCTTTTTTTCAAAATATTTTCCAATCTACTGAAACTGGTAATGGTAGGTGCTGATTGTACTGCTGCAGATACCAAATTATGCTTAGGTTAGCTGGCACTGCTCGCATAATAGGTTATTTCAATGGGCAACAGTTTAACAATCACTGTTTACACTGTCTCTTTACTACTGCATTTCCTTCAGCTTGGACAAGGGCCATAGGTTGGTTTGATTTCCAGTTCTAATCATTTTTCTGTTTCAATTTTTGTCAAATGACTATAGGGCCTATACCTAGTGTCTTTTAAAGACTAATCATTTATGGTCTAGGCAACAAAAAAACCCCAAACCTGCACTTAAAATGCTGATTTAATGATGTCTTAAATACAGGAAAAAAAGGCAATTTCATATCTGAATAGAGTTGTGTTGCAATTTGTACTTTATCTGAACTATTCTTCATCTCCTGAGTCAGTATCTTTTTATTTAGGAGAAAATAGTATGGAAATTAATTACTGTTTCCTTTCTTCAGGATAGCTGTTTCTAAGAAACCACTATCCTTGAATGCCAGACTTCACCCACATCATATCCTGAGGCATTATGAGATCACTTTTTTATATTGAGCAAGTTAATTATATTTTTCATGGTAGAAATAAAATAGGATGTGAGTTCAGACCATCGCAGTCGCTACATATGACTTGGGACTGGGGTAATATAGTTCAAAAGAAAATGAAATAGGTTTGCAGATGTGAAGGAGCCTGGGGAAAACAGTAAGCTATTGCTTTATCAAAGTAACTGCTTATAGCACCAGGACAAGTGAGGAGAACGGTTCCATCCAGTTGCTGATTCTACAAGGCACCAACCCTTTCTGTACTTTAGAAACTGAGCTTCTTACCCAGTTCACATCCAGAGTATGTCCATAAACCCCTAGTGCCCATTCTTATAGCATTTCTGAGACTTCCAGGGTTGTTTTAAAGTACAGTGAGAGGTGAACATAGCTCCTGCCTCCAGTGAACAAAAGAGAACGTGCTGGCCTTGGTCCCCTGTGCAGGGGCAGTTGGACCCAGGTACATGGATTGTCCACACCTTGTTCTCCTCCTGTTTACGATTGCACCATTGCTGTGGTATTTCTGTTACATGCTCTGCTGTAAGCAGAGGAAGATGGACCAGATTCATTTGGTCATTGGTGTATTGCCTGCTTTCCCACTGTTATTAAATTATATTACTGTCCGTTCCCTTGATGTTTCAGGCTGCCGCTGTATTTGTGGTGAAACAGTTAAGCATTGAGTATACATGGCCTTGGAGTTATGGCTTCTTCTGATCTTGTGTTAATGTTTAGGATGGAATTGACAGAAGTAGCCAGAAAATTCAAAGTCTTAATGTACTCATACACAGTTTTTTAAAGGGCATGTCTTTAATAGCTTGACTATATTAGACCTGTGCATTCTGTATTTGCCAAAATACTTGCTGCTGATTTCAGTGTAGGGTGATCTCAGTTATGAGGCCTCTGTGATCGATAAAGTGATTTTTTTGTTGTTGTTGATATATAAAATCAAGCAAGTAAAATTGTGTGAGAGGCAGGGGAATATTCTGGTGATCCTTTTGGGTCCACCTGTAAAGAAATAAAATTTGAACTGCAAAGAAAAGAAAGAAATCATGTGCAACTTCTTAACAGCCTGGCTGTGTCGGGAAGTTGGATTAAAGCCTTGTCTTTGGTTTAGATTGAGTTCCTGATTTGCGCAGATTCCAGAGTGCTCTATTTTTTTTCCTTGTCGTTGTCCCCAGCTGCCTCCAAGCCTGTGGCTTTTCCTTGGGGAGGGGTAGTGTGAATTAGTTAGTAATGCTTAGCTCTACAACAGCTGTAAAACTGTTTGCCACAAAATACTACAGAGATCAAGAGTTTAGAGAGCATTTGAGACCTCTCGTTCTCATTATGCAAAATGCACATGTTGTCCCGTGTCACATGGTGTGGGAAATACCTGCTGGGTAGTGGCAAGTTGACGTGCACAGGTCAGCCAGTTAATGAAGGTGTCTTATGGTCACACAGAAATTCTGGGACCTGCTCCATAGCTGCTGTTTGCAGAATTTCTTTAACTTTCCAAAAGTAGTTAGTTCTAGCATCTGTCAGACAAGACTTTAGACTAGCCGAATTATTTCTCTGATTAGAAAATAGGAATACAGTTTTGATAACTCTGCAAGACCTCATGCATTTAGGTAAGAATATTCTTTTATTGTATGTATTTTGTGTGGTTTCTGTTTTGTAAAACACGTCACACTGGATTATTTTATGTATTAGATGGAAAAACATGGTATGCACTCATGGTGCTGATGATAGTAGAACCTAGTCACAGTAAGTATCGTTCTGAGTAGCAGAGTTTGCTAAGGCTCCAAGATCCTGAGCCTTTTAAATGAAACTAGTGGTTGTGATATTTTTGCATGGTGCTTGCTCATTTTCAGGCTAGGCCACAGTGTTCTCCCAGCCATCTCAGCTACCTCCTTACATGTGCCCACTGTGAAGATCTTCATACCTAGATTGTCTTTCATTTTATAGCCTGACGTATCCATGGGTTACATGCATGGTACAAGTACCTCCTGTTGGCATTGGGAAAATGGAAGAAATTGAAAAAAAAAAAAAAAGATTTTAGGCTCTTGAACAGTTTGCACATTGTGGATATGGAACGCTAATGCCCCATTAGTAGTAAAGTACCAGCTTTGTAAGAAGGTGCTGCTGGTATTCTTGTCTTCCGTAAATTGGAACACAGTCACTTATTGCAAAGTTAGTGTATATTATATGATTGCAGCAACTTTTAAAGCTCTGCTTTTTACTTCCTCTCTGCCTGGAAAGGAAAAGAAATTGGAAGAGCAACACTTACAAGGATGTTCATACGATCTACTTGAAGCTTTTAGTTGCTTCATCCTGGAGAGATCAGCCTCTCTTTGGAGTATATATGGTCCTTAGGCTACTAGCCCAAGTTTTTTGAATTACATCTAGCATAGACGAATAAAGAAAAGATAAAGCTACCCTTTCCCTAAAGTCAGGAGAGGATGATTAAAAAGGCTTTTGTAAGTATGTGTAGATGCATTTTAATTTTTTTTCCTCATTGTTGCAGGGGGTTTTGGTTTTGGGGGAGATTTTCTTTTTTAAACCTGAAGTTTCCCTTGGTTAGTTTAGAAGATTGATAATCTTCCTCCAGATATCTATTCCAGCAGTTTGTCTTCCATAAATGCAGCTATATAATAAAAAAATTTCCTATGTATCTTAGCTGCATAAGCATTCTGTGTTGATCAGATTTGAATTAGAGAAATATTAAAATGCAATTTACAGCAAAATAAATATTATTATACAATATAAGTCGAAGAATTTTTATGTTCCTTTGTTCTGTGTGGTTTACCTCTCATCTTTGTCATTTTCTGTTTCTGTCTTGTCTTTTCTGTCTACAAAAACCTGCCATAGGCCAGTGTTACGTGGTGGGTCAGCTGCTACCACTTCCTCTAACCCTCATCACGAGAACACCAGGTAAAGAGTACTTTTTTGTTAGTCATGGTCCACTAATTTAGATTCTAAAATTCAGACTTTTGTTTCCCTATTTCTAGTGTCCTTATTTTAAAACACAATGGTAATTGCTATCCTCCCTCTCAACTCTTGAGCTATTTCAGGCCTTTATTCCCTACCTATCCAAGTCACCTGCAAAGACCTCGCTTGTCTAATAGATATAACATGTTGCAGAGTTCTGACTCAAAGTAATGTGTGCTGGGAGGCTCTTAAATTACATTAGCAGTATGCTTCTGTTAGTATTAGTATTTTCTATTTAGTAGCAAGCTAAAACTTTTTTGTTTTTTTAAAATAGCTATGACTCTGACAGATAATTGCTTATTTGATTGTTCCCTTATTAAAAGCTAGTTTTATCCTGATCTCGCCTGGAGAAGGTTTCCCTCTCCCTGTATGTCCTTCAACTCGAAAAAAAAACGGATCAAAAAACTAATTAACTTCCTGTCCTTTATATGGTGTTGCTCAAGGATCTCGTCATCCTGTAGGTCCAGACTAACGCAACTCTCATTTAGGAACAGCAGTTCTTGTTCAGAAACGCTGTATTAATGAACAACGATACAGGGAAAGTTCTGACAAGTCGTCTCTGTTGGGGTGGCAGGAATCTCGCCTGAGCTGAGGGTGTTCTGTGGGCATTTGCTGAAAACACACGTGGTGGAAAAGCGGCGTCTGCAGTGCAAGCTTTGGGAACTCTACTCGTAGTCATGTTAGTTGAAGTTGACCTTTAACTGTCATTAAATGCTAAACATTCTTGTAGGTGTATTTTGTTGTGAATTTGGTAGCCTTGACATTAATTTGTTCAGTTTCCTCAACTGTTTGCAGCAGTTGTTCATGTGTCCTAATGATAAAGCAGGCCAAGGGGAACCAGTAGTACAGGGAAGGAGTCAGAGTACAGAGTACAGGGAAGGAGGGTAGAATAAAGCTCCCGTAATACATGAGGAGT
>NW_010199885.1:0-6426 GCF_000695765.1 Mesitornis unicolor
TCCTCTCCACCTCACCTTGTGCGCTCATTGGTCTGTGGGCTGGGGCTGCGTTCTCGCTGGTTGTGTCACCCGTGGGCCCAGCGCGGAGGTGGGAACCAGCGCGCACCGGTGTCCCAGGCTCCCCCCTGGACCGTGGTTCTCTCCTCCGCGCTAGGCCCCAGCTAGCTGCAGCCTTTCTGCCTCTGCGGTGCTGCTCACCCACAGCCACCCGTGCTGGCACTGAGGCTTGCCCAGCCAAGGGAGCTGCACCAAACAACGGCTGAGGGAACACTTGTGTCTTATTTCCACCTAGTTTATTTCCATCCTGAGAATCTGGGGCTTAAGTGTGTCAGTCCTGGAGCAAGAGCAGCAGGGAGGACATGGTCGCTGGAGGAATCATAGAATGATTTGTCTGGAAAATACCTTCAAGATCGAGTCCACCTGTCCACTACTAAACCACATCCCTAAGCACCACATCTACCCATCTTTTAAATACCTCCAGGGATGGTGACTCCACCACTTCCCTGGGCAGCCCATTCCAAAGCCTGATAAACCTTTCAGTGAAGAAGTTTTTTCCTAATATCCAATCTAACCCTCCCCTGGCAACTTGAGGCCATTTCGTCTCATCCTATCGCTTGTAACCTGTGAGAAGGAAGGAGTGGGGATGTTACACTTGAATTAAATAAATCAAATATTTTAAGAATAGTGTATGTGGATAAATAGAGTTATAACGATAGAAGTAGTTATGTTAAGGCTTGATTTTAGGGCAGGCCTTGATTGGGAAACCTGCCCTGGGAAACTTTGTGCTAGGAATAGAGCATAGATAAGATAGAAACAATGTTTGAAGGATTCAACAGAGCATGTAGAACACAAGGACATAGCAGATTGTTGTTAATGATTTGTTGCTAGTGGTAGAGCTAAAATATAACATGCTAAAGGGATCGTGGTGGTGGGAGTTAAGTCGGATAAACAAACCCATAGTCTTAAGAAAGCTGAGCATGTAAGATTTATAGCCAAAGAAACTATTATCTCTATGATGAATGTAACCGTTTATAACTAAGAAATGTGTATCTCTGCACGTAGACCAAGCTGTAACAAGGTATAAAAGCTGAAGCAAAAATGGGGGGTCTTTGGGATCCTGACTTTGGACGATAGTCCTCAGGTCCCCGGGCCCTGAATAAAGCACCGCATAAACTGACACTCTGTTAGTTTGTGTTCTTTGTTCTACGGGCAACAGGGATGCCCAGACCAAGACCATTTCTGATGTCCTGAATTGCAGCATCACTCTGTACCTCTACAGCACAGAGCCCTGCTCCTGCCCCTTTGTGGCCTTGGATGGGAGTGAGGGGGAATTAGGAAGACAATTAGGATTCAAAGTCCAAACCTGAATCAAGGATTCAGAGGATAGCCCTGATCCTCAGAAGGCAAAGAGCAGAGAGAGATAAAGGGGTATATTGAAAAGGCTGGCAGACAAACAAAGCGACATAGGTAAGATCAGTTATTGCTTTAGCTCGCCTGGGGACTTTTGTGAGTCTTTTAGAAAAACAGCAGCAAGAAGAGGAGCTATCATTTAATGGGACATAAAATGACCGTGTCACAATTCATGGTGTCTGGAAATTTTCCCAGTGTTGTGTACCTTGAATAAACATCATCAACCCCAGGGTAGTTGAGGTTTCTTCCTGGTAGCATGTGTATGAACTTTATTTAAGGGCAACTCTAGTTTTCACAAGCGTTTGCCATCAGTGAAACATGAACAACTGGATGCTTCTCTGCACATACACCCTTGCAAGGGGTTGCAATAGCTTTGAAAATTCACCAGTGACTTCATTTCATGTCTGTGGAGGCTGAACTTGGGCAGAGAGATGGCTTCTCTGAGCTCGCACCACAGTGAGTTGCCCCCAGTCTGGTGCAGTGACCATAGGGGACAAGCTGCTGTGGACAGGCTTTCTCCCATGGAGATCCATCTCTGTGAAACTGCGTAATGCTCCTGTGGTGTGCAGCAGCTGCTGATGAGGAAAAGTGGCACCAGGAGTACAGGGAATATTTAGCTTCTTTTGATTGAGTCGGGTTTGAGTTAAAAAGTTAATCACGCTGTCAGCTTTTGTTCCTTATTTCTTCTCCCCCTCACAGCTGTTTCTTTCAACTAAAAATAAGTTGAACCAGCAAACAAAACATGAATAATCAGCTCCCCACAGAGAACTAAGATATCATCTGGAGATGCTGCTTGAGTCATAGGTGATCCATGGTGCAGAGTCCCCTTTGGTAGATCCTGTTCTTTCCAGGCATTGGAGCATCAGAGAAGGCAGAGCATGGGGAAGGTTGTATTTGAGGGTTATAACCAAAATCTGGGTGGGTACAGGGAGATGGGACTTGAGATTTTCAGAAGCAGTAAACTTTGGCCTATTTTGTCCTCTCCGGAATAAGATGGCAGAACATCCAGATGGTTTTATCACTGACAGACCAGATCAGAGGCTGGTGTGGTGGGATTCACGTTGCCTAAACACAGCCACCTGGCAAGATGTTCAAAAGCCTGTGGTGCCTGCAGCCCCTGCCCAGAGCCTGCAGATGGGACAGGAGTGGGACCTCTGCCCTCCCCAGCAGGCAGCCATATACCAGGTTGGATACACCATCCTCCACACTCTGCACCTCCTTGGAAAGGCATTACACAGTTAAGAGTCAGTCCCTACAGAGGAAAGCCTAATTATTGCAAGTATTAATCATCATTGACAGCTCCTGAGCTGGGTTTCCCTTAATTATCATGCCTCTTTCTCCACCAAAGAGCAGGCAGAGGGTTGTCTTTCTCTGAAATCAGAATGCACTTTTGCTCCTTTCATATCTGTTGGCTGTGGAAGTGAGGGTAGATACAACAGAGGCATTTTGTTGTGTGACTTAAACAAAACTCAACAAAGGTGTAACATTTACTCCCTGTATTGCCAAACCTGTGATTCCTCTTGGGACAAGAGATGTTGCTGCACTAGCTCAAGTTTCAGTCAGTGTTGATCCCTCTTATGAAGAGATTCAAGGGCCTGAATCCATGGTGTCATGACAATATAATCCACAATCAACAGCAACATTCCCCTGGCAAAACTGAAAATTTGCTGAAAATACCTTTTAATCATGCAAATATCAGCTTGAACTTTTTGAAGTCCATTGTTAAAGAGGATTAATTGCTACCCAGATTATCGCTCACTGATGTCCTGTTTCTCAGCAACTTCAGCCTTTTAAGCCTTTTCAGATGGGCATTTGTGAAGGTCTTTTTAGAGCTAGTCTATTTTTCCACCCTAACTTGTACATGGATTTGGATCAGATTCAAATACGCAGATTTTAAGGAAATAGCAAAGATAAAGAATTTCAGTCAAATAGGACTTAACAGAAAGTTATATAAAGAAATATGAACATAGCATCCCATCTAATCTCTTAAGATAGTGAATAGGTTAACGAACGGCCTGATTTAGACATTCAGAATGTGTTCAGCCTGGTGAACAAGTTGCAGACAAGCACCTAAACACTGAAGGTTGCATTACATGCCATTGCAAAGGTAATTTCATTGAGATGTACAGTAAAACAACATATGTCTACATTGCACAGTGAAGCTGCATGGTTTGCAGAGGTTCTTTCCCCCCAGACTAGCACTGTCCAAGATGGCTCCAGAATTGAAAATGAAATGACTGTGATATTATAGGGCTACATGGAAGGTAATTAGCCAAGCTGAAACCCAGGAGTAATTAGCTCAGCTGCAACAACATCCCAGCTATCCTGTCTTCAGGATCCAGCATTTCTGCAGGGTCTGATGCAATGCCATTTTGAATACGAGGATGCCTGAGCCTAGGAAAATAGTGTGCAACAGGGAGTAATTTTGCTAGAATTTTTACATAGTCTGTGATTATTCAGTCAATAAACATGATAACTTTATACTGTAAAGTCTGAAGAATGTGTTCTGTCAGTTGTAAAATGGTATCTTTTCCATAGTTCAAAGGGCAAGCAAAAGCAATACAGGCCATTTACTGGAAGAAATGCTGAAATGCTCTCTGAATTTTCCTGGCAAATCATTCTCTGCTGTCATACGGCTAAATTGCTGAGAGGGGAGAAGAGCCAATTTTCTCTTGAAAGAGCCAATCCTCGATTGAAATAGTGGCACCTGTCTTTGTAACTTCTCCTGTCTCACTTTTAAAAGGGTGATGTAACTCAGCTCTTTATTACACTCTCAGCACAGTATAATGACTGCTGGGCTGGAGAAGGAAGTTGCTTTCCAAGGGAGGAAAGAGCTTCTACAGATCTGCAAATCTAGCTCCAAATTGGGTGGAAGTGTTCATCTGAGGTCTTTAGATGAGGCAGCAATTATGGCTGAAGTTTTATGTCAGGACATCTCAGCATGTTGTCTAATGGCCATATCCCTGTCCTGTAGGTATTTCTGCATAACATTACTGAGTATATAGAATATAGTATATAGAATATAGATAATAGTTGGCTTTCTGGGTTGCAAGCAGATCTTGCTGGCTCATGTTGAACTTCTCATCAACCAACACCCCCAAGTCCTCCTCAAGGCTGCTCTCAAGCCATTCTCCACCCAGCCTGTATTTGTGCTTGAGATTGCCCCAACCCAGGGCCAGGATCTTGCGCTTGGCCTTGTTGAACTTCATGAGGTTCACATGGGCCCACCTCTCAAGCCTGTCAAGGTCCCTGTGGATGGCATCCTTTCCCTCCAGCATGTGCAATATAATCTTCAGTCCCTGCATTTTAAATTCATACTAATATTTATTAACAATGTTTTTTGAAGGCAGCTCTGAAAATCAGCAATGAAGGGCAAGGGCTGAGCAGGACAACTGTAATATCTTCATCCTTTCTCCAAACGGCATTTCTCTTTCATAAAGAACACGGTTGGAAAACATCCCGAGTGAAAACCTTCCCTTGCAACTCAGGACATGAAACTACCACGAGGTGGCATCAAACTCATATGACGGGGCATCAATTCCTCCACTGTTGGGGTTTTTTCCAGTTCGGAGGACATCTCAGTGCAGAAGTCCTAACCCAAGAAGGAGTGCACTGATATTTTAGAAGCAGAAGCTCTAGATTTTACAAATCTTCTTCACACTTAGAACTGCTGTGTGTAACTTCACTGACTTCCACGAGTAGTACTACTCCACAGTTGTAAGTGAACATGAATCAGACTATCTGCATGAAGCAGGTTAACGCAGTGCTTTCCAAAATCCAGGTCTGTCCCCACCAAGGCAGAGGAAGAGTGAACTTGGCTTTTAGCTGTGCATGACTTGGTAAAAGAGGCCTGCATGGGTTTAATTTTCTTGAAAAGAGGGCTGTGGTTTCTGCTGATGCTATCCACCATCCGTCTCTGGAGGCTCAGTGCACAAGGTGAAACAAGCATCTGATTTCTGAGTCAGCTAATGGATCTGTGCCCATGTGTTGGCTTGTGTGAGGTCCTCATTCTGCAAGGACAGGTTGTGTGACAGGGTAAAGCTCACAGCACCATGTAAGAAGCAGTGGATGACCCAGGTGGGGGTCATCCTACAAGTGCTGCAGAAGCCAGGGGCCACGCTCTGCACAGCACAGAGCCTCTCATCAGTGATAAGCAGCATGGGGGGCTCGGGGTGGGAAAGGCACAGTGAAACCCATGGAAAAGGAAGCATGAGGAGTGATGCTCATGTCTCATGGCACTTGACAGCTTTGTGTCCCATGGTGGTGTGTGTAGAATGAGCGCACTGGCTCAGCCAAGGTCCGGTCACAACCCACCTCCCGTGACTGTCGAACACAGATCAGGCGGCCTGAGGAAAGGCCGTGGAGCTGTGCCTCATCTCTCTCATCTCTGGAGGTCCCGGGGGACAGGTGCACTGCCAGCCTGTGCCTTTCCCATTCCCTGGATAGCTACAGAGCTGCTTCTCTTCAGGGGCTCTCAGTGGGTCATCTTCTACTCCCACTCCATTCAAGTGGAAACTTATCACTTGACCGGCAGAAAACAAGGAACTTGGCCTACCTCTCCCAAACAATAGCTGATTCCCGTTAGACTCTTGCTAAAAGAGGTGCATTTTAAATACTTGAGAAGTATCACTTCTTAAAACCCCACACTTGTGTGGGAGGGAGGTATCTGGAGCCAAGCCAGTGAGCCATAACTGGGAGAAACAATTGCACAAGGCATGTAGACAGAGCAGTGCTTTATCTGCCAGACAAGCCCTGGCTGGCGCAGCAGAGAGCCAAGGGCTCTTACCGTCACCAGACTTTCTCCTCCAGAGGATTTTGCTAATACAAGATGTTCAATTCATATATTTTTATCTAAAAAGTCCCCATGTTCTCAAGATACTTGATGCAGATCCTCAGCACCCTAAAGGCTGAGGCGCCAGTAGGAGGATGCTGTGCTGGGCCCATGACAGCCGGAGCCACTGGCATTACTGGGTATGGTGAGCAGCAAACTGGTTCTTGGTTGCATCTTTTTTCCCT
>NW_010199885.1:6457-16877 GCF_000695765.1 Mesitornis unicolor
AATGCCACTAAAGAGGTCTGGGCCTTATCACTGCAAGGGCAAATCTTACTGCACAGTTAAAATCTGCTCAATACCTCTATAGCTTATTTTATGCTTTATCTTCCTCTCAAAACAAAGTGGTCACTAGCTGGGTCTTCCTTATCTTGCAAGGTTAAAAACACAGATCCCCTTCTGTGCATGGATCCATCCCTGGAGGATTTCTCTCTTCTTCTCCCTTCCTTGGGATGCCCTCATTGCTGTCCCTCCACAACAGGAGTTAGAGCTACCCCACCTTTCTATTTCCCCCTCATCCTCCAAAGGATGTGGGAAAGCTGCCCCCTTTCCCTGGTGTGCACTGGGGAAGCACAACCCTGGTTCCTGCTGGGATGGCACAGGAACATGAGACCTGTGGGGAACCTGCATCGCTGAGCTCAGCTCCCCTGTGTGCACAGCACCTGTACATGCGGGTGTGCTTCAGGAGAGACCCCAGAGCTGCTTCTCTTCACATCCTGTAGCACTATGGGCCATGAAAGAGTCTTCAGTGCTCTAATACATGGTTTATAAGTACAGTTAGAAAAAGAGAAAGAAGAATGGAAAAAACATGTACCTAACCCATTGCCAGCCCATTGGTTGCAGGCCAGACCGCAGCTCAGTGCTGGCCCACCTTCCCTGTGAACTCTTGGAACAAAATCATGAATAGCTTCATTACAGCTGAAGCACAATTTGCCATGGCTAGCTACGTGTATTTATATCGATCATGTACTCTGCTGCTCCACACAAATGAATGAAGAAACCACATGGGTCCAGCTGGGCTCCAGATTGCTGTGTATACAACCCGTCAGGCTTGGCTATATGTGCTGCTGATCTACATATAGCCAAGCACTAATTCATCGCAGAAGGTGGCGATTGCCCTGAGTTTCAGAACACGCAGAGGAATCCTGCCTCAGTTCGGTGTGGTTCCTCGCTGATTACACAGTCTCCGCCACTTAATACTGGGTGTAGGGTTGTTTTTGTTTCCTGTAAAAGCAGAGTGTTTGGCAAAAGAGGAGAGTGAGAATGACAACTGTGTACACATTTCACATATTTGAGTATTATTTCTCCTCCAGAGAAGAACAGAGCTGTTATTAATAATCACCTCGCCAAGTTTCTGAATGTATCTGGGTGTATAATTTAGGAACCACAGGCAAGGAAGAAAATGTGCTTTCAATTGAATTTGAAATGGGTGGAGAGTTGATGATACAGAGAGATAAATGACAGCAATTCTGGAGGGCTAAAGCTGTAGTGAAGAAAGCCAGAGGCATCACAAGGGTTTGAGGAGCAAAAGGAGGTACAAGAGGAGGAGACATGGGCAGTGTCCCTGTGGGTGAAGTCCTCAGTCTGGAACTGAAAAGGCTTTCAGCTGGGCTGAGCATGAGACTGTGCCTCTCTGCACAACCCAGACAAAGGGTGCTGGAGCCCAGGAGGTCTCGGGTGGCCACAGGGAAGAGGCTACGACAGCAGGGCAAGGAGAGAAGCAGCCCCTGGCAAGACAGAGGCTGGAGCAGAGTCTGCCATTTGCACAGTGTCCGACATTCACTCTCCTCTCAGAGAAGCACTAACCTGTTCCCAGGAAGTGTTATCCCTTACCAGATATATAGGGAAGATGTACATACAGACACTTGGGAAATGTGTTGTTACCTAGGTACTATCAGAGTGTGCAAGATACTTATGGAAGGAATAAGCCTTTCAGAGATGTGCATTGGGCACGTGAAGGCTACAAGGTAAACTGTAGTACAATGGTAGAAGTACTTGGCAACTTCATCAATGTTTCCTCTCTTGTAATCTATGATCTCCTGTGGAAACTCAGCTGCTATTTGAAAACAGAAGAAAGGAACAAACTGTTTAGCCACTATAGCTGCAGGGTCTCTGCACTGTGAGTCAGTGCCGTGATGTCTGCGTGAGCCTCCCTCCAGTCGACCTGAAACAAGGACTCTGAAAGAGAAATTGTGTGGGATTACTGGTTGCTCTCTATAACCCCAACAAAATCAAGTCTTCCTGAAACAAACAAAATCCTTGTAAAACCTTGCCTGTGGCTAACATTACAATGGAGGCTTTCTCTTGTTGCCTGCATTCCAGTGCAGGCCTGCACAGTCCACGGTACAAGCATTGTACAGCAAACCCATCTCTGGTGGCCTTAGACCCACCAATATGCATACTCCTGATGTGCTGCCTGGTACTGCCCAACAGCCAGCAGCAGGCATTGCTCGTCAGAGGACAGGCAATAGATGGGTGACAGAAGCACCCTCTCCAGGTGTACATTACAGTCACTGGCCAGCTGTGGTCACAGAAAAGCTTCCTTATCATAGCGTAATAATTTAACAAACACCAAAGTCCATGCATTTAGAAATGTGGCACTCACAGCTCAGCAACCACCCAGCCCTGGGGACCCCTGGACCTCTTAGTGACTCCCTGTGGCCGCCCAACCCTGAGCTGGCCCATGCCTGTGACACACAGCCACCCTGGCTCCAATCTGTGGAGCTGCCTGGGCCTGACCTTGTCCGATGGCTTTGCACAACACATGAATCATTTCCCAGCACATAGTTCTCCAAACCCAGCCCCTTGCAGCATATGGGAGGCTGCTGCAGGGCCCTCAGCACAGCCACTTCTCTTCCTCAGGCCTGTGTCCAAGGCCCATCTGGTATGGACATAAGTGTCCCAGGAATGGGAGCAGAGTGCTGTGCAGGGCAGAGCAGTGAGAAGCCTTATGGGGATCTCCAGAGCTGCCTTTAAGCTCAGGCTCCAGCCCTTGAGGCAATTGCATGAGCTACCTTGCAGCTGTGACCACGCATGAACGAGTCCCTCTCTGGTGTGCAACCTGACCTGCTGACCTGACTTCTCAGCTTGACCTTGGACCAAGTCCTACGACACTCAGAGATAAAGTACTTTTCCTTCCCAAATAGGCTATGTTTTCTCTGTGGTAGCATATGTCAAAATATAGTTTGGACAGTGATTAGAAGGCTGGAACACAATCTTCTGTGACTTGACTTGGATTGAACACAGCCAAGCCAGTTTGAGCCTTGTAAACAGGATGGCTTCCAAGGGGCTGAAAGTGGTGCATCTGCACCTCTTATGAAATAAAAACCTCAAAGCCCTGCAAACACAAGGCATAAAAATGTCCATCACTTTTCAGGCTCCACTTCAGTAAAGAACAAATTTATGCACAGCCACAATGAAAATTCATTTCCCTGAGCTTTGTGGTACTGGGATTTCATGGTGTCTCCCATTACACTTCAAAGGCAATTTTAAAAGGTAGAAAAAAACCTAGATTTTTAATACAAAAAAGAAGTGGAATATGAAATGTGTAAGAATATCTTCTGAGGTCTCTGCAGGCAGAAAGAAACTGCTTTCCCTCGTGTCTTTTGTCTCCTGCAAATACATAATGACATGCATTAAATACAGGTCCACATCCCCAGATGGCAACCGACTGCCATCGATTTTCTCTCTGGATCTATGACTTGCTCCTCCATACTGTGCCTGCATTGCCCTCCTTTGCAGCAGACTTTGTGGAATTGTAGGAGTCTGACTGCTGCATCTAATGGCAAGGAAAATGAATCATTACCACATTTCTGAACAATTTAACTAGAATGAAAAACAGAATCAAGCTGTAAGGCCACCATCTTATTAATTAGAAGGGCAAGGGTAAGTTTTAGACTGGCAAAAATCTCCCATATGAATTGTTTTGTAATGGAAAGTTTGTGATTGCAAAGCACAATCAAATGGAGCAATTTATGACAAAACTATTTTTGGTCACTTGGGGTTTTTTGTGCAGTTGTTTTTTTGTTGTTGTTGGTTTGGGGTTTTGTTAGTTTGTTTTTCCAATTTGGGCCTAATCATTTAATTTGGGGTTTTTTATGTAATAATTTGGAGGCACACCTGGAGATAGGGAATGAAATTGCATCTCCTCTTGGAGTTCACAAGGCAGGAGGAAGTTTGTGTCACTGTAGGACACAGTTGCTTTCTTTGCTTTTAGTTAATTGCAACATAAAAAGTGGCTCCATTTCTCCTGCCATCCCAATTGCCTTTGTTTCAGTCTGTTTCCCAGAAAGTGCCTCTCTGAGAGAGTACGAGCAAAATGTCTGCCCCCTGTGGTGAGAGGCATCAGCCGCAGGCTCAGTCAGCTCTGTACAGGTGCAGCCATGCCTAAAACCTAGTGTAGCAAAAAAAGAGTTGGCTCCTAATTCAGTTGATATTTCTTCATCTTCTGCTGCAGTGGGTCAGTGTGGGGGCTTCCCACGTGGTATATCCAAACCACAATCAATTATCCACACCTAAGCATGCTAATAAACATTTCTCCAGTCTGGTATGGATGGTGACATCTGTGAGGTGAGGAGATGGGTGCAGCATGGTGATTTGTCTCTCTACCACCATCTTCTTCTGGCTCCTGCACCTTTACTGCCAAGAGGAACAACAGAGGCCCTATATTCTTATGCCTTTTAGGCATTTTAGCACTTAAACAGCTGACCTGTGTGCCTCACTGACATCTCTTACATTCCATCTTTTTGGTGCCTTCAGGTTCATAGAGGAAGGTCTGGATTTGCCCTGCCTGAATCAACACAGCAGAGCAAACCATGACCTGAAGCAGAGAGCATGTGCAGTTCCTGCCTGGCACAGTTGCCAGCCTCTGTGCTGAAACACGAGTTTCCCTTGAGAGATGTCGATTATGTTAGTGACTTGTATGCTTTGCATGAGCTCCGGCTTCCAGCAATGCTCCCCAGACATCTGGGGATCTAACAGATCTCGTTAATGCTGTTCACTCAACTAAGTCAGCTTTGGGTTTTCCATTCTCAGTCACAGGAAGAGCTCATGGTTCTGCCGTATGCAGCTGATGGCTGGCATTTCTCACAGACCTGGCAAAATCTGATGAGGGCACTAAAGATGCTCAGGTTAAATGGAAGGAGCAATTAAATTGCCTTTCTGCAACAGCTGAAGCAGTGGAGGGCACCACAGAAGGTACAGACAACTGTATGATGGTTTGAGCAGAAGCCCTGAAGCTCCCTGGTCATCTAGAAGCAAGTCTTGCCAAGGTTTCACTGCGCAGCCACACAAAGCTGGTACTGGGGACGGGGCAGAGCTGTGCGGGTGGGATCACAGCAAGACAGAGATGCGCGCTTGCTGGGCAGGGATTGCATGGGCTTGACCCCCACAGGAGGCTTCTTTTTGGACAAAGTACTTCCACTGGAAGTAGATGTGGATTTCTAAGCAAGGAAACTGTCGTACTGATTGTACAGGGCTCAGGAAACCAGCTTTATGTGCATTTTCTGTAAATATGTCCCATCATTCTAAAGAACCTACCTGACTGAGCCTCATTTCATCCCACTAGCAGAGTCTCACTATGACAAGTCCCATCTATGAAGTTGCCACACAGGCTGGAGAAGTTACTGAGTTTCACTTCCCAAATCTCTCCAGGTAGTAAAGTAAAATTTTCACCTTGTTCTGTGATGACCATAATGAAAATGAAGAACTAATACTTATCCAGCCTAACTTCAGACCTTAATTGGATTACCTGACCTTGGTTCTGGTGGCCGCTGGTCCTGGTGGAGCTGGCAGCGAAGGGCAGGTGACTCTGACAGACACATCAGACACAGTGTGGGTGGTATCACCCTGCAGAGTCCTCCCAGAGAGGGATCCCAGTCATTAGGCTCCAAATGCATAAAATGGAGGGAATTCATGCACAAGCGACAGCCTTGATGTTGGAAATGAAACTTGCAGCATGCAAGGCACAGGGTAATATCTCAGCTACTAGGCAAGCTTTCCTCTCGCTCCAGTGGAAGTTAAATTAAAAGACTCTTAATGCAAAATTCCACCCGTGTTTAATTACTGTTGTTGGCATTACAGTATCACTAAGTAGTCCTCACTGCAGAGGAGGACCCTGCTGGTTCAGACTCTACACGAGCACTGCAGACTGGTTCCTGCCAGAAGTGTGTGCTGACTTGGCACTGTGTGGCAAGGGGATAAAGCTTTGCTCAAAACCAGAAAAATCGTGCCCTGTCCAGGAAAGCCAGATAGTCATATACACCGGGTCTGGAGATCACATTTTCCAGTTTCTGCTGTAAATCAATTTTTTTTTTTACATCCTATGAAATAAAACATTTTCAAAGGAGTCCTGGCTTGAGAAAAGGAAGTCGCTGATATGCTTGCATTTACATTTTTGGCTTTATGAACTATGAAATTAGAAGTGATTTCTATAAGTGGGCTGAGGGTGTAACTGAAGAAGCTTGGGCAAGCAGAGCCAAAGAGACAAGCATGGGAATGGATTCAATGAGCCGCCTTAGGCTCAGCCTGCGTAACATGTTACTGACAGCTGGCCAGGAATACACTAAGCATGCTGCAAGGTCCAGGTCCTGTCTTAAGGAATCTGCAACCCAACACCGGGAAGCTCGAAGCCAGGACATCACCGGGGGACGAAAGGGAGTGTGTCTGCAACAGGAAGGAAGAGAAGAGCAATAAACAGTTGCGAAAGCAAAAAGGTTGATGGAGGACTTTGGAAGATGGGGAGTGACTGGTCAACAGGGGACAGGGTGGAGAAGAGGCAGGCTGAAGGACAGCAAAAGAAATAGGAGACAGGAATGGACAGGGCCTGGGAAATGAGAGAGAAAATGAGTTCTAACTCTATTTTTAATATTACTCATTGTAGATGAAGAAAAATGGGTCTAAATAAGTGCTTGCTGTAACAGTCCTGTTGTTGTCCTGCTGCTATGACACTGCATGCTCATGTGTCCCCTCTGCTGAGTCCTGCAAATCGCCCCACTCCATGTCTGTGGCACACAACGGCTCCTCCTGATCCACGCCCAGGAGAGCAGGCAAAGGCAGGGAGCTCTGCACTGCTTCCAGCCAGCAGCACCGGAGCAGCACCTCGCTGCAGTCCTGAGCTCTTCCAAGCCATGACCCAAACTTCCTCCCAGACCCTGACGGCACCAGGAGTATTAAGAGTCAGGCCAAAACCTCTGAATGTGCCTTGCATGGGATTGCCCCAGTGCTACCAGCAACTTCGTGGTTAAGGAGTATTGCTCTCTTCTGATAGCTGTCTTCAGTAACTATAAAATTTCATTTTAGTAGTGATGCTGTAACTTAGTGAGCTGGAAACGTTCCCAGAGAGGAAAGAAAACTGTACTCCAAAGACATTTATTTTAATTGTTTTATGAGACACCCATAGAAAATGACACTAAGTTATCTCTAAAGAGGCAACGTTAAAGCATGGAGGCTTCTCCTCCCAAAGAAGCACCTCGTGCTGGATCTCTGACAGATCCACTTTGGCTCTAATGTGCTTTTTCATGCTGCTGTACCCTCTTTTCAGCTGATTGATAGGTTTATTTTCTGCCCTTCGTCTAAGATGACTGTTAGCTGGCTTGGCTTGGTCTCCAAACTGAGATAAGAGCAAAGCTTCCAGGAACACAAATGATCTCGGAGAAGGGTACTAAAAAGCCTAACTCTCCTGACACTTGTAGTGACATAACATTGGGGAGCTGCTGTCCTGACCACAGACTGACCAGGAGTGACTGCTGAAAGAGATCCCAAAGCCTGCCAGATGTGTGGAGCGATCACCACCTTTCTCTGGTGGCATTGCGCTGTGCCTGGGAGTCAGCTGCCAGCCTGGCACTTCAAACTGGGGTTCAGCTGCTGAGTGTTTGAGTTGTGGAAAAAAAGAGCCTGTGGAAGAATAAAAACTTAAGGTTGAGACAGAAATGCTCTGGAGTTATCACTCCATTTACAGGACCACCATGAGGCTGTGGCAGAAGGCCTCCTAAGCTGTAATTACAATGGAAATACGACTTTTCAGGGTGGTCTTAGGACCACACTAGGTGGAGAAACCAGAGTAAGTTCCTGGGAAGTTGGGTTTACCAGTGGATGAGCTGGGTGAAGTGGCTGTGGTCTCCTTCAGTGCTCTGGGCTGCGCTGGGGAGACACAAACAACTCCATCCCAGGCTGCCAGAGGACCAATCAGCCACACCTCATGAGCCTTCACTTGTGCACAGCACAGTACCCAAGCAACTTTGCTTCAGTGAAGCTGGACCTTACGTGAAGTGCTTCAAAGAATTCTGTTGATGCACACAGGGAGCAGAAACTTTATTAGCCAGCTTTACTTCTTTGAACAATCTCTCCATAACCACGACCGGTACAAATTGCATTGAAAGGAGCGTGTTAAAATCATTAGCTGAAGATTGGGTGAGGAAGTTATCCATTCCCTAGTGATTAACCAGCAATTTCCTATCCATCAAGGCCCAGCACTCTATTAGACTTCATGAAACATGCAGGGTGTGTGTATGCAGAGAACATGGTAATTGGTTTAATTACAATTCTTTTGATTAGTAATTTTTATTCAGAATGTTGCCTGCTCCTGCTTTTGTGGAGAACAGTTTTCATCTCCTCCTTCTCAGGTACATGTTTTGCATGAGCAAGGGCTCCTCAGATCCCTACCATGCTTCCATGCAGAAGAGCACGAGGTGTTTGCGTTTGTGTTTGCATGACGAGAGCTGTCATGTTTTGGTCCTTTCTAAGCTCCCTGACATACTCTGCCTCTTCATAGTCACAGCACAGGTTAATTTTCAGAAGCTAGCAGGCAAACTGTTTCTCTCCTGCCTCATCAGTTCTCAGACAGGCTCATTAATGTTGCTGCTGTCTTGCACTTCAGTGCTTTCTCTAATCAGATCATACCAGTCCCAGAGGATACCTGTTTAAATTGCCAGAGCAAACTTTTACATTTCCAGAGCTCACATCTGATAGGAAGGCTCATTCAATGCCATTGAACTAGGGCAGAGCTAGGGACAGTGCCATGTAGTGCATCCCATGCAGGGATACTGGTGGATTCACATAATCTGCAAACACTTGGTATAACTCAGAGCTTTGCCTGTACGTCTGCAAGCTGCGTCATGGGGGTAGCAAAACTCAGGACTTTGGAAAAACTTTATCACCAGACACATAGAGGCAAGCTCTTTATATACATGTTACCTCCAGTGAAGTACATCCTAGGGGCAGAGAGACACTACACATGGCTAAACTATTAATAGCCATGTAACAAAGTACATATTGGATTCATATCTAAAAATGTTTGTACTGTAAGATGTGAGAAAAGCCATACAAACAGGGCATTGGTTCTCATCCAAGCAGGGAGAATGTGGCAGCTGTGAAACACCACACCATGGAGCCAAACTATGGGCAGGTACAAGAGGGCAAGAAAATGAAGGTGCTCCCAGTCCCTGGCCTCACAGGGGCTGTCAGAGATGACTTTATCAGTGAGGGCTGGTTTCATGTACAACTCAAGCCAGAGAGTGTAAGGTTGAGGAAAACTTGTTTGTGAAAAAAGAAAAAGCATTTATTGCAGGTACTAGAGAGACAAAAAGTTATGTTATTGTAGAAACAAACCAGGGCATTGCCAGGAGTGGACACTGCAGATGGCTGGGGACAGAGCACGTGTGATTGCCAGAGCAGAAGGTGTGTATGACACACTCCATTTACAAAACGCATATTAAATATGAAAAAAGGATGGGAACCCCTGTGGCAGCCAAATAACACTATCGGAACAACTTGCGTAGGCAGAGTGTTCCCACATTGCTTGAAACCAAGCCAGGTCAACGGGATTAACAGCCTCCCCTTGGGAATGTACAAAGGGAACTCCACATGACTGCAGGCAGCCTGAACCGCCTCTGTTTTCAGTTTCATCTGCAGAAAGATGGCCTCACTGGCATCACAGCATCCTCCAATGGAGGCTTGGTCATCCCAAGTCAGACTCAAAGAGGAGACCACTGCTAGTGGAGCTCTCTGCACTGCCTTGGTCCCCTCAGGGGCTCTCTCATCTAACGTTAGGCCAAAATTTGTGCTCTGTTTCAGTCTGAAATCTGGCAGAGGCATCCCCCAATTCAGGCAAGTGTGGGACTCCTGGCCAAAGCATTCCAGCACCAACGGCTGGAAACCAGATCCAGCACCAACAGCTGGACATCTGTGACCTGGGCATGGGCAGGACCTCGGGCACTCCCAGGAGAACTCGATATATTCTGGTTTTCAGGGATTGCTGAATGTGTGCCTTGGTGCTGGACAAGCCCAAATTTATTACCACCATAGCATGTAGCAGGTTTTGTTAAGAAACATCTGGCACAAGATTGCAGCTTGAGCCGCTGCTGTTGGGGTTGCGCTCCCATCTCTGGTAGACAGTTGATGGCAGCACTCTCCAGCCCATCTTTTAAGGGACAGTAAAGTGATGGCACAATAAACATTCTCAAGGCTGCATTAAATATCAACTTGACATCTTTTTCTCAAGCAAGAGTAAAAAACAAGAAAAGAATACTGGTGGGGGGGGTGTCAAAATGAAGCTAAACACTGCAGCTCCTGTGATGGGTGATGGGCTTAGCTGTTCCTCAGCAAGGTTCAAGTGGCATTTGAGAATCACACAGAATCACAGAATATTAGG
>NW_010199886.1:0-1212 GCF_000695765.1 Mesitornis unicolor
GTCCCTTCCAATCCCTGACGTTCTGTGATTTCTGTGATCTTCCTATCCCAAAAGCCAACTTTAACTTCAAGCCTACTAGCAAATTGAAGACCTTGTCCTGCCCTTGCCATCCCTCTTCCAATTCTTGTGTTCCATGAGAAATCCATCAAAAACCCAAACTGGGCAGACACAAGCAAATTGCTTGTTCTAATCTTCACTGTAGCTATGATCTTAGCCAGCTGACCTGGCAATACAGCTTGCGGTTACTACCCTCATTTCTGCAATATATTCAAAGTCCAGCATTTAGCCTGGCTCATCAAGCCTTCGTTTCCCAAACAATAGCTTTGTCTCTAATCTTAATTAGAGGCAGAGGCCCTTTTGTACCTGCCTAAAAGCCACAACAGCATTGGCTCCTGTGCACACTGACCCTCTTCCTACCTGTGCTATCTGAGCAGATTCCAGCAACCATCTGGACTCTTTGCAGAAAGACTGTGGTACGTAGTGCTCTGTGTTGCTACCATGGATGTTGGCCAGCCTGCTGTGGTCAGTCTCTTTTGTGAAAGACACAGAAATTGCCTTCCTCAACACTGCTCTCCACAGCAGCATGCACTGCCTAAAAAGCTGCAACACCATTCCCTGGCCTCTCACTTACAGGACAACCTGTGTAAAACCCCTCAGAGCATAGGTGGGTGAAATATTGCTTTGTCTAGCAGCATTTTACTCCTAATTGCTCTGGGGCTGGCATAAAGCATGGAAGGAGATCCAGAAAACTGCCTAGTTTGGGATCGGACTTTTCCTCAGCACAGCAGTGGGTCACCCACACTGGCAGAATGCATTTTGACTACTTTAGCCACTCCCCAGCATATCCAGATGCAATTTGTTGTCCCTTTGAATCCACAGTGATGCTGTACTGAATCAGCCAAACATCTTGATCTGCTCTGCTGGGGCAGTTTAGTAAAAGATCAAGACCAGTGGGTACAGAATTAGGCATTCTTCCCAGTGAGCACAGGTTTTTTGTCTTGGGAACACATTGAGATTCCATTGGGACAAATTATGTAACAGAGCTGTATTTCACCATTAATACATTAAGGAACCTGTAAGCTGTGGGACTGCAAGACTGCAAAGATCCAGTCAGACAGCTGGGCAAGTTTTTCTCAAGAAAAAAGAAAATACTGTCTTCTCCAGTTTCAAGAGAGATCCTGAAACATCTGGGATTAAGGCACTGGAACAGGA
>NW_010199886.1:1371-26858 GCF_000695765.1 Mesitornis unicolor
CGGGATCACTCTTGCTTCATGCCACAGGAAATCTGTTCTTCTGGGTAGTTCGGTCTAACTTTTATATCACAGTAGGATGATGGATCGTCTGTTCCAGGCTGTGTACAGCACAGTCCAGATCGAACCTTCAGGTTTTTTCCCCTCAAACTACAAATGTATCTTAATCACAGCAATGGAATCAATTGCTAGGGTTAGGCAGTCATCACATGACTGGCCCAGAGTCAATTCATATTATTATTAGCAAGGGGAATATGACTAAGAGGAAATATTTTTTGACATTTTCTGGTTCAGTACATTAAAAAACCTGAAATCACTGTAGGAAACAGAAGCATGTTTCTGAGTTTGTATGCTGTATGCTTTCTACCCTGGAAAAATCCAAAGAAGTAGGTTTCTTCAAATCGTATAAATCTTTTGCCTTTTATTAAAGATTTCTATGGAGAGGAACAGGCACGAGTGTCGATGTTTTGACCTCATTCGTGGTTATAAATTTGTAAGGGGTGAGGAAGGAGCCAGGCTCTGCTCTGTGATGTCCAATGACAGGAAAAGGGGCAATGGTCCCAAGCTGGAGCACAGGAGGTTCAACCTGAACATAAGGAAAAACTTTTTCCCTGTGAGGGTGCCAGAGCATGGCCCAGGCTGCCCAGAGAGGTTGTGGAGTCTCCTTCTCTGCAGACATTCAAAACCCGCCTGGACGCCTTCCTGTGTGACCTGGTCTGGTGATCCTGCTCTGGCAGGGGTTGGACTGGATGAGCTTTCGAGGTCCCTTCCAACTCCTGAGATTCTGTGATTCTGTGATTTTGTGAAGTGGAAGTGAACATCATCAAGACTGCGGATGACTGCTCAGAAAGACTTCATTCTAACCAACGTGCAGGAGAAAAGAGATGTGAATTAAAGATTATTTTGACGTTTAGGTTAAGACAGTAAATTTCACAAATCTGAGACCACCAATATTGACTGCAGAAATCAAGACCGAACGAGACTTAATGGAGCCGGATTTCAAGCATGTTCATCACAAAAAAGAAATAATTAGTTAAAAATTTTACTTTGACATCCTATAGCATGAATTTAAAAGATCCCATACAGTCACAGAAAATACAGATCTAGTCTGCTCTAGTCAAAACACAGAGGTTATTCCTATGGAGTGTAACATTTTTTTATAAGGTCATGATGCTGACAAACTTGTGGTAAGTTCTAAAGCCAGCTAACAATTGTAATTCTAACAGTTCAGTTTTCCAATCGGCCTCTTCACCTTCTTGCTCTTGCTGTCACTGCGCATTGTAAAATTAAAACCAAGGAGACAGCCGCACTACCCTTATTTTAAATAGTGTCTAAAACCATTGTGATACTGGCTGGTTGTCTCTACTGTAGGTGATGAAACAGCTTCACTCATAAAAAGGGCTGCTAATAATATCTTTTAAAAGTATTTATTATAAAGCAAAATCCACATAATCTACAGTACAAACGCAGATTCTGTAATGTGTACAGATGTTTATACAAAATACCAGTTACTTCAAACAAGACTTTGGTTTTGTTAACATAAAGACACGTTGCAGTTTCATGACCAGAAAATTGTTAACGTATAAGGGTCTGAAGTGATGAAAGCCTCAAAGAAGCTTTTCTTAAAACAGTATTACCAAGTTCACGTGTAAGCCAGAGGGCCATGCTTGGAACAGTAACTGGTAAAGATCTTCTGTAACACAACGAAGACTTTCTGGCTCTAACGACAAGTACTGCAGTGGCAGTCTGAAAATAGCATCAGTTTAATCGCCAAATACATAAGCATCTGTTACTGGCTTATTTTTAAAAAATGTTATATATTTTTGAGAGGTGTCAGGATTTCTGTTGAAATACAGATGAATATACGTCAAAGTTCACTCGAAATAATGCATTTGAGAGAAATTGCAATATACGACAAATTCAAGACACGCATACTCATGATTCAGAAGTTGCCAGCTTTCAGTTAGTTCTGTATCTCGTAGATGTATGTATTATAACTGAAGACAACCTTAACAACGATAAGAAACCAGTGGAGTACAATCCATCTATGATTCTGGGGTCACTTCTGATTTAAGGCTTTAGTTTTTCCCTAGCTAATACGCTGAACTGTTTAAAATACGCAAGGCACTGAAGTGTTGGGTTTGGTTGTCTTTTGTAGTAACAAATGCTACAAAATGCTACACATACAAAGCTGTAACTATTAGGCCGTTTGCAGAATACACATTTTAATATAAATATAAAAAAGATTGTGTGGGGGTTTTATCATAAAAAAATCTTGGTACTCTTTGTAAATTCATGTATATTTACAATAGCAGCAATTGAAATACAATTAGGTAAGTAAGAAAGCTGGGTTAGTTCTGTTTATGACGCCCTCCAGATTTCACATAGCACAGCAGAGCAGTCCTCCTGTTCTCAAGAGGTTTTATTTTGTCTCTGCAGGCTGATGAATTCCATTTGCAGATGTTGTGTTTGTAGCTGCAACCAAAATGCTTTCGTACTTATTTACACTGTACACCTCAAACTGCAATATTGCTCCCTTTGTCGAACGCAGCTACCCTGAGAATGCTGTCAGAGGAGCAGCATCATTCTTATTTACAGGAAGGTGCATCAGTGGGAGTGCTTGCTTTTCAAAGATACGAATGCTGGTGAATTAGTCTGTCACTTGCTGTAACCGGCAAACTTGCTTTTCTCCTCCGTTAAGCCCTTCTAGGCACATTCTCTGCATGTATTTTTCAAGATGAAATGACCAGTTTAGGAATTGCCATTGTGTTCTTCCAGCCACCGGGGTTCTGTGTTGGCTGGAGAGAACCAGGCCCCTGACTCCAGAGGCTGCAGTAAGGGCTGTGGTTCACGCTGGGAGCAGCCAGGATGTAGCAGCTTTCTGCCGCGGGTGGCTGGGAGCACGGTCAGTGTGTCAGGACATGGCATTTTGACAGATTGTGTTGTGGCAAGCAGAAGCAATTTGTATCAGAGTGGTTTCCATCATTCCTATCAGCAGTCTTAACATTGATTTAAAACCAGTTTTTCCTTTTTTTCCCTCCAGGGTATACGATCTTATGAGAAAAGGCCCACAGCATAGTTGGCCAACCTCAAAACAAACAAATGAAAGACAAGTACCCTTTACAAAAACAAGAGTAAACGTTCTCAGGAAGGAGAGCTAGAAGACATGACAGAACTGAAAATATCTATGTGTATTAGTATTTCTTTTAACATGTGGCAAACACCTTAAGCTGTTTAACTAAACTTACAATAGCTGAAGAAAGGGGTTTTTACATTTAGTGATGAACAGGAAGTGTTGCAATACCTAAGGGAATATCAGCAGAACCAGCAGACACCTCTCAGAATTTAGGATTCAGCCTTCTGTGCATCTTCCACAGAGAAGCCAAATTTACAGTGAGGACTGCACTCATAATTCATAACGGGAGTCACAGTAAAACACAGAAACAGCTGAATAACTGGTCTGTAAACAACTGCCATCTTTTCCTGTGGCTTGTTGAAGGCTCTGTCCAAACATGGACATTTATAAAATGTCCTTCAGCACTGTAAAACATGCTCCTTCTAATTCGATGCTCCATGCCAGGCACTCTTGTATTATCAATCATTGCAAACATGCTTGCCTACTGTTCTCATTTCCTGACATTAATGGATATCACAATTATAAGCACAGCTACTCATTAGGACTAACTCAACAGAAAAATGACTGTCATCAGAAAAGATCTGCTTCTGAAAATGCATGAAGCAAACATGACACACAGCTTCTGTGAAGTTTGACTGAAAACACGTGTGAAGTAGTACAGTGTGCTCCAGAGGCTCTGATGAAGGGAGCTTTCCCTGACCCCCTGCAGGCAATGGGAGAACGTCCTTGTGCCGGGCACACCAGCCCAGTGTGACCAGCCCTTACTGGGTGCTCCTGCTTTCGAGTTCTTTCTCACCACTGTGCACAGAGCTTCAGAATTCCAGAAGCCCCAGAACCCAAGAGATGCTAGGTGGCATAAAAATGGGGAGAACAGGCATCGAGGGGAGAGACCATTTTGCTGTTACTTTGAAAAGAATCAGAACCTTTATGGAAGTGGAAGTGGTTGCACCTTGTGCGAACCAGAGGTTTATTACTGAAAATCAAAGCCATTATTCCAAAAGAAGAAACTTGTTTGCGCTCATTTCCACCTTCGTCTTTAGAACGTGCTGATAATGGCACAGTTTCATTTTTAGAAATGGGGCATTTTTTACTATGACACTATCCTAATGAAAACATTGTTTGCCATACATACAGACTTAGTTTAATTTTTGCTTAAGTGCTCTTTAGAGATCTATCCGGACAGAAGAAAACTGAACCAGTAAAACAGCTGGGACAGCACTAATGAAGTTTCCTCAAAACCATCCAGCAGTAACGAAAAAATTAATGACCTCCATGGCAAATTTCAGGGCGCAGTGGCTGTTGACCAGTCTAGCTGAAGTAACGCCAAGCTATGATTTACACAAAGCTTTCACTTGAAATTAAAGAACATCATGAACAGTTGAACATCATGACTTTTCCGTTTACCTCACAGCTTCACACTGCTGCTACATCCGTCCTGCAGACAGGACCAGTTCTGAGTAGCTGCTTTCATGACCGCACTGGAAGGCAGGTAAGCTGTTCTCTGCTAGGACATCTATCCCCTAAGTGTAACACAGAATCAGCTATATAATTTTCCCATCACTAGCTGCTCTCCAGACACAGTTCTATACACCTTGAGCTGTCTCAAGTGCCAATCTGCAGTTGTAATGGGTTTAGTGGTTGAAAATACCGATTCAAGTACTCCCAAGCTCACACAGGTACTCCAATCGCATGCATCCCCCTGCAGGTTCTCAGGGGAGAACTCTTACAGTACTTCAGTCGGCTTCCTCATAGAAAATTTTTGCACTATTAAAACTATTCCTAATCCTGACCAAAATACAACTTCCCCCCACTTATTTCCTATGCAGTCCTGAACTGCCACAACTTGTCACATGCATTCACTAATTGCTTGCAACTCTTTCTCTTTCCCATTTTCTACATTTTAGCCTCTAAGTTCACGGGATGGAAACCACTAAGAGCACACTGAGGCTATTTCTGGAAAGAAGTAGCTCCTGACACTCAAATTTTCTTTCTGGTCTTTTCTAGCACCAGGATTGCAGTAATAGTATATTAAAGTATATAGTCTACAGCAATCAAAATTAATATTTAGTGTTTAAATGTTAAGATGCTACATTTGTATACAGGTTTTTTTAGAAGAGGTTTTAAAAGTCAGTCTGCTAGGAGCAGTGTGGAGCTTAGATTCTGATCACTGAACTTCAAATGCCTCAATAGAGGCAATTTTCTCAGCAAACATCAGCAGCAAGAGGCTATGAATGTCCAACTGAAGTAAAAATGTACACTTAGTTCACCCCATTCAGCGAGTGCTTTCTTCCTTCTGAATACCTAAGCTCCAAAAGAATTTGACTCTTAAGACAATTGAGCTCTCGGCACGAATGCTAATTTTCTTTGACTCAACTCCAAACTTTGTAGTAAGATACAAGTCTTCAGATGTCATGGTTGGGACTGATACAGTTGTGACTCTCTAAAAAGATCAGCAATTTAATTGAAAAAAGAACCAATGTAATTTTGCATCCAGTGTCATCACAAGAGTATGGAAAATTTATGTAGTATGTCTCTAAGCTAGAACTGTAACACGAAACAACTAAGCTAATGAATTCATTATAAATAGTGAATAGTTATCACACACAAACTTACACATGATATGAAGTTGGACTACCAACTGCTGTAATGCAGAACAAGTACTCCTTTATATAAACCGCGTGGTACATAAAATATTCTGTGTGGATCTGTATTCCTAATTTAGTTCACTGAAACACGATCACGTGAGAATTGCTTTGTTTCACCAAATCATTAACATTTGTTCAGAGATCTGCCAAGTCACTCCTAAGAGTAACAAACTTAGGGCTTTTTCCCTCTTGGCATACTACAGTTACTAATGTTCACAGGGGATGGGGAAAGGACCCATTCCTAAACTCCAATGCTGTATTCTCCAATTCTGTATTTTTCTCCATGAAAAATGGTGGGCATCTTCTTTGTGCTCAATCGCTCAAGCGAAAATTTAGACATGAAGGTAGAAAAAGCGACTTTAAGAGTAACGCAGCAGTGACAGCACAGATCCTATCCTTGAACAATGTAGACAGGAAGAACAGATCTGGACTAGTAAATCTCAAAACACAAACTGGATCAGAACACTGTGGTCCCAGCCCCTCCAGCGCCACAACAAAGACCTCTGTCCCAGAGCTGCAGGGTTCCTCTGATGAGCTGTGAAAGAACTTGCTAAAACGACCCAAAACCAAGTACAATTTAAGTCCAAACAAGAAAAATGTTTTCACTGTTGCCAACAATATTAAGGCTGTCAAAAGCCCAACACATTATGTAGTAGCTGCAGAAAGAGGTGAGTCTGCACATTCAGAACTTCCCTCAGAAGTCCCAAGTAGGCACTCACAATATCATCACCACAGCTGAGTGCCACACAGTGCCTCTTGTTATAGCAAGAGAGCAACCAAAGCAAACATTGATCTTCTGCATTTGGAAAGGGACTGATCCTAGCCCCAAATTCCCAAAGGGATTTTTTTGGTAGAAGCAGGGAACACGAGCACTTTGCTGATAATGATGTCCTTAGGTTACAGCAGCTTGTATGAGAGTTTATCTTTACTTCAACACAATTAGAAGTATTTGTCTCCTCCTCTTCCTCCCTGTGCTTTTTCTGTTTTTAAACCTGAACTAATTTTGTGGCAAATTTTTATGAGATATGACTAAACTGGCAGACGGTTTTGTTCTGATGCAATCTGCAATCTATGCAGATAACATTTTCTACAAACCAATTAAAAACCAAACAACTTTCCTTATTTAAATGAATACACTATCATTCCACTTTGGAAAATGAACATTACAGACAAAGCAATTCTCTGATAAAGTCAACACAGGTGAACATCTCAGAGACCTGGCACAGTGAATTACTGGGCTTTTGGGAAAAAGAGAACTAGCACTGTATTTTGCGAAGCAGCTGACCATTAAAGCCTCTTCCCAGACAGCCAGCAAAGCCTCACAAGGAAGGATGAAGGTGCTTGGTTTCATAATTAAAATGGTGAGTCTGACCAAATCTGTAGTTTGTCAAGCATTTCTCTCAGCTTAAATACCCTTTTAAACTTGCCCCTTGCTCTCACCCACAGGTCAATACAACTGCTTCTGCTACCATTCACCCAGTCAAGTGGGGAACTGCTTGGAGCTAAACCAAGCGAAGGTTTTTTAGGGCCGGTTATCTTTTTCAGCTTGAATCAGTCCCAGAAAGGTGATGTGCAGAGTGGCACTGAGGTAGGGCATGATGCCCATGGGCCCGGTGCGCTGGAGCGTCTGGCCAAGAGAAGCGTTCTTCCAGTTCAGTGCTGAGCAATGGAGAGGGACGTTTGAAATCCAGATCTGCTGGGAAGCATTCGGCTCACTTGCAAACAGAAACATCTGAGGGCTGTGATCGTTGCAGGTCTTCTCCCAGTGGTAGAAAAGGGATGAGGTACTGACAATTTTATTTAAACGTGGTTTTCTTCTCTGCAAATAAACTTGCATCTTTCTTTAGCCTCCTCCTCCCACAAGCCCCTTTGCTTTCTTGTCTCACATTAATAAAAAAGAATTACATACACTTTGCAGGTAAAAAGGTGACTTAAAAAATGCACAAAGGCTCAACACTCCCTCCCCAAAACCTTTGGAGATTTGAGTCATTTTCATGACTTCCAAAAGGCAAATATGGCACAAAAGAATGGAAATTAAGTTAAAAATAATCAATTTTATAAATATTCTTCCTCTGTACAATTTTTCATAGCCCCATCCCTCCCACCCATTTTTATTCACATTTCTTTTTTTTTCATCCCCACCCCAATTTATTTTTTAAATCATAAAATATATATTTTAAATCTGTTCATATTTTAAAATATTTACAGGAAAAGTTCCCTTTGTTGAGGTCATGAGGAGTCTGTACAAGGAGAGGGTGGAGGGGGATAGAGGTGAAAATAGCTTCGTTCTGTGGCAGGAGACGGAGGGCAACTTTCTTCTGCTGACATGTACTGACTGCGAGGTGTGGGCGGAGGGGGATAAGGGTCCGAGTCTGAATTTAAATCTATATAGTATTTGTTGGCTTTCCATCGACTAGTCGTATAGTCACTGTCACAGACATCTGTGCTGCATGGGGTTGTGGGTGGAGCTATCCCTCGTATAAGGTATGGCCTGCAAAAAACAAACCACAAAAACACACAAGCATTACTTGCAATCTGGGGACAAAAGAAAGAAACAGAGAAATTGAAAATTAACAGTGCTGTGTCCTCAGACAAGATACTTGCTTATGAACACTATGTAAGCCTTATTCGGGTTTTCATAGGAAGCAGCAAGAAGTACCTGAACTGTGTTCAGTTTGAATGGCACAACTACCCTCAGTGAGCAGTGCATTCTTCCAGCACCTGACAGCCAGAGAACACCATGGCCATTTAGCCCAGCCACTTACAAACAGGTTGACTGGTCAAATATTTTTAAGATAAGCTTGAGGAACAGAACAGAAAATGCCAACCTTCTCTATACAGGATGCTAAGTAGCAATATAGCCTATATATTGCATTATTTCTCAGCAGCACTGAAAGGCATTAAATCTTGTTGTGTCAAAATAAGAACACAAAGCCAATGTTTAACATAAAACCTGGCATAATGTCCATTTGAATGGTCACTTATTAAGAGAGAGAAGGGGTTTATTTAAACAAGGTAAAATACGAACAAGAACATTTTGCTTAAGATCCAAAACCGAAGGACAGATCAACAGAAGATTTATCAAAACTATCTGAGCTGTACCTGTAAGATCTCGTGGTTGAAGGAATGTTTGAAGAGTAAAACATCTCTGCATTATACAGGGAGCGGTCAGTAGCTGGGGAAGGAGGTGGGTTCAAGATCTAGGAAGAATAGGAAAAACCGGTGTGAAAGTTCGGGTTAATTGTAAATCTCTACATATTCTGAAGTTATTATTTATGCCTTCATTCTGTCACTCATCCCTATTTTAGTTTTCTCTCCTTGCTGCTTGGGTGGGTTAATGCATTTTTAAATATCACAGAAGTTCATTATGAGACTTTACGCTGGGCTTACACTGCACTGCAGGCCCTCAGAGTTCTCACAGGGAATTCTCACAGGCCGAGCAACTCTTGGGCTTCTTTCCTCTTTCAAGATTTATTCAAGTAAGGGCTTTTTATATAAATTCAGCTAAGTTTTTTCTATTCATCCTTCTTAGGACGCTGTCAGTGTCTGTGGCAGTGACAAAACAATCAGGTACTAGTGTGACTTTGTTCAGCATGTTACAGAGACATTGGTGAAGCACGAGACAAGCTAAATTAGAAGGGCTGCTGAGTTCCAGGCATCTGTTAGCTGTGACTTGCATGGTTTCATTGAGAAGGTAATGTGAGGAACAAGTAACCGATTCTACCTTATCAACAGATAAGCTCGCAAGCATCACTTTTCCACATTTGTCATTTTCAAAGGGGAGAGAGAGCACATTTGCCACAGGTCAAAACACCATCAACCAAAATGCCCATATATAGTGTAACAGATTACACATACCCATGTGGTATGTGGTCTCCTGACTGAATGCTATTGAAAAATCACCTCGGTAGCTAGCACATTGACTCCGCAAGCTTGCGTGAACAAGAGTTGTCATGGTTTAGGACAGGGCAAAATGTAATTGGGCCACTGCATCAGAGTTTTACAAAGGAGGTGGCGTCTCCAAAGGAGTCAAGACAGAATAATAGCAGTGCCCAGGAACAACCCAGCTGAGTATCACTCTAATAACAAAGCATTTCAGACACCATATAGCATTGTGTAATCCTGATGGACTACCACAAAGCCTTCCTGTGAAGATCAGTGTGTGCTGGACTGGGCCTGTATATCGTAAACAGGAACACCCAAGCACCACTGTGATTAACGTTCTGTTTAGTAGCACCGATTTTCATCTTTCTTGTCTTCAGAAGTGGGGGATACCTAACCCTCAGGTATATTTTCAAGACATACCCGTGGGTAGAAAGTGGCTTTAGTGCTCGATGAGCTACTCGAAGAGGCTCCAGTAACGTGATTTCTGTCATATAAGGGGGCACCACTGCTTCCTCCCATGAGACTCATGGAGCTAATCATGGACTTTCCACAAGAGATGCCTGCAGTGACACAGAGAGGAAAACAAGGTTAGGTAAACCACAATTTTATCTACCAGTGCAAAACAGAAAACAAATCCACAGCTTGGCAAACCCGTGCAATGCTACTGGTTGTTACTTTGGGAACACTGTTTTATGTAAAAACTTCAGGATTACAAGGAACAACGTATTTTGTAAAGAAAACATCTCACCCCCAGACCACCTACTGTCTCACTGCAGCACTGACCTCCTCACAACTTACTCTCACACTCTGCTGAGAAAGAAACCTCTGCAACAGTTGTTCCAAACTTTTCACCCAAATAGTTAACCAAGAAATATTCCAACTAAACAAGCTCAGGCATTTGTAAAAAAGCATTATATATTGCTCAAGAAAAACAAGAGATCTCCAAAGTTTTCATTTCCATCCAAAGAAATTCAATTGCAAATACATGAAGAACAGAAAAAAAAATATTTTTATTGAAAAAAAAAATCACTGCTTAAACTGAAAATTAGCAGAGACAAAAGGAAGGAAACCTGGGTCAGGAAAAGGGAAGACAACATTCTCCAACCTGGTTTACTCCTACCAGCGTTTAAATCAGACAATACATTTTCAGCTTTCCTGTTACACCATTCAGTGCTACCAGGGGAGTTCACTTTGGGAAGTTTTCAGACATTTTTCAGATGCAGGAAATATCTATTACTAGCAGAGGGACTCTATTTGTGATCATGATTCATGACTATTCCTCCTTTTTGGAAATGCCATGGTATTAGGAACTTGTCTTTTCTTCAGAATTAACATCAACGCTAGTATTTTCAGCTGTTTTAACTTGTCACAGCAATACGGATTAGAAAAACCTCACAAATAAAAATGAGAATCAGAATGACAGTTTAGTTCCGCACCTACAGAGGTACAGGCAAAAAATGCCAGTACTTGCTTGAATTAAAAAGGCTTTAGTGTGAAGTCAGATTCAAAAAAACACTGCAAAGATTTCATCTGCAATGATTTCACCCTCAATTTTTATTTCCTATCACAAAAACACCTTGATAATCACAATTTAAGCAGGGACAGCTGACCACAGTCATAGAAGTGTGAGAAGGGCTAAACCTAAGTTGTGTCAGGCTATCTTCAAAGCCACGGCTAGAAGAAAACAATTGGCACATCACAAAACCTTGTTTGATATGAAGAAGTGCCACATCTTTTAATTTAATTTTATCATCTATTTTTCAGCTGACAGGAAAAGCGGACTCCAAGCACTCCAAAGTATGGATTTCTTGTATTCTGGCTCTGGGAGGTTTACAGGCAAACATTTACTTTCCAGCTTCCTGAACAATATGAAGATATAGTCTTTCTTCTCAGGACTTTGTAGTTAAGAATTTGCTATGTCCTCTATGGGAAGCATATTTCACCTTTGTAAAATAATTTGAAGGACATCATGTAAGTGTTTACTTTGATGTCTATATAAGGTTTCTGGGTTTTTAATCTATTAGCTGAGTATCTTCAGGTCCTACTTCAATCTCAGCATCATAGCTGCATGGATTTCTCTGAGTGGATGCTTTGAGTCCTTTTCAAGGTAGATAAGATTTGCTGTTTTACAGATGAAGAACTGAGACACAGAGAGAACAAATACTATGTCCAAAAGCAACCAGAAAAGCTGTCTCTGAGATGGGCTAAAACAAATGGGATGTTTTCATTACACTTCAGGCAGTGAGCAGCAGCCAGGCTACAAAACCATACCCAGACTGCTTGTGTTCTTCCACATTTGCTGCTGTAACTCTGGGGAGGGAGGTTTAACCCCTGCTTTTGTGTACTATGGTAGGCTAAGCTGCTTCACTTCTTTCCTCTGCTTCTTTCCACTGTGGAACAACTTAGCCATCCTGAGCAGACAGGACAAAACCGTGTAAAGACCTCTGATGGACAGCTTAGAAACAAGGACATCTGAGTACAAGACACAAAGAACAACGCAATAGAGCTCTCACTAGAATGTTCAATGGCACGTGTTCTTAGTTTCCAGTACTGCATGTGGTTCACTACTCTCCATAGTGTTCTGCTGGCCCCAAGTAAGAAGTACTTTGCAAAACTCAGGCTTCATTACATACATCAGAATGAACTGTTTAAAGAGGATGTTTTCACTGGCAAAATAGTGTAGGTTTTCTATCAAAAAGATAGAATACCTGTGCAGATGCAGCATAGCATGAAAACTGCATTTGAAAACTGGCAAGATGCCTAATGAAATGCATCTAACAGTTTTTGCTTATCTGATCCAAATGACAGATTTATACCAGACCCACTGACCAGATCAACAACATCTAATTTCTGCTCTTTGAAAACTCCATACTCTTAATAACCTGTAAAACTCTAAATCCAAACAATCCAATGGTACTGATTAGACGGAAGGTCCTTACCATCCTTACCAGTAAAGGTGCCATGCTGAGAACTTCCTGGAGCAATAAAATTAAGAGGGACGTGAGGGGTGCCACTGACGTACTCGTGCGGAAAAGGACTATTGGGCCCAGCATAGCGCTGACACACCACTCGCTGGCAAACAAAGTACATTCCTCCCATGACAAAAAGCGACAGTATTATACCAATGACAGGACCAATGGCACTACTGTGTGGCTGTGACTCATCTGAGGCTGGCTTTGCTTTTTCTGGAAAGAGAGGAGGAAAAACAAGGTCATTAAACATGGGGCAATATACATGTTGCTGTCCTGGAGCTCACGCAGCTCACAGTCATTCCACAGTGTCTTTCAAAGTATCTGCATCAAACTCAGGCAGGTATAACTCCATATATTCTGATTCAATGCACAAGTCTTCATGCCTCCTCTTCCCCTCCACGTACATAAAGCAGTATTAGCAAGGTACTCTCCTTTTTGTCTAGCAGTTCAACTTGTAAATGGATTACTTATCATCTTGATATAACAACAGCCTAGAAAGTTTCCTTTTCTCCCCCCCAAAAGTCTACAGGTTAAGGATATAGGACACTTATAAGCATGAAGTCCTTAATCAGAGAGGAATCTGCTCTCTCAAAAGCAATTTGGGCTAGCAATTGCATTAAAAAAAATAAAAATGAAAGATTTTACCAGTAGGGAAGCTACCATGTGTATGAAACAGTGCATGTCTTCCTAGCTAATATAGGCCTTAAAATAGAATACATTTCTGTCCTAAAATATGACTTACTTTCTAAAAAAACCCCAACCTTACAAATTGGAAGAAAACACAGTCCAGACTATCTCAAATGCTTTCTCCTTCTTATGTGATATTCTTCAGTGAAAACTCTTTTTTCTATGTGATTCACACATTTACTTTTTTTTTTACATATACAAATGTATATATTCATAAAGTGAAAAAAAATAAAAATAATCTTGGCTAAAGCCTATCAATTTTACATGCTCAGATCAAACTACAGACCCCTTACCCCCTTAGTGATGTTGTAAAAAGTGAAATTGTTAAAGTAAGATTCAAGCCTTCACTTCATAACATTTTTCTCCAGTGGTTCTGGTTTCATTCCCTTCAGTGGAAGGGAATAAAAAACAACTAAAATTGGAGAAGGAAGATAAAGGAAATACAAAGATCTACCAATAAACACTTAACACCTCAGCATCAAGAATTAATTTCTGTCCTAAAGTCTCCAGCTACTTTTCACACTTACCAGTACACAACAGCTTTTATGTCAGCTAAGGCCCTAACTGTCAAATAGTCAATTAGTTCAGATATGACATCAGAAAAAAGCAAAGCCAAAATTAAAACATCTTCCCAAATTAGCTGCTTTAAAACACACAATTCTCATTTTGGTTACACCTAGCTTCTTTTGAGTGCAAAATCCTTATCTAGAAAGTAGCATTCTTTTAGCTTTTTCTTCTATTCACTATTTAGGTTCCTTTCACCAGTCTTGCTCATGAAATGCACTTTTCCTTGCTGTACCCATCATGAGGATGGAAGGAAGAAACAGTTACCCTGATCAGACCTGGTGACCCTTCCTTTCATCCCAGCAAGCGGCACAGCTGCTGACAACTGGTGCTTCAAAACCTGACAAGACTCTAAGATATTAAAAACTTTACAATCAGCCAAGGTCCTATAGGCAACATTATTAAGCAAAGTGCAGCATTTCTCTACACACATGCAACACAAGGTGTTTGTTCAGAATGAATTACTGACAGATCAGCACATCTATTTGCTTTTGTTCTAAAATGCTACATTTCACCTGTTTTGCCAAACCACTAGTGAGTCACTAAATGCTCCCTTTATCTGCCTCACTGCCTGCAATCTACATGCACCAGTGACCCAGATGATGCTAAAAGAGGGAGATTACAAGCAGAGCACAAGTGAATGTACTATCTACGTTGGACCGCAAACTAACAGACCTCACTAATGACTAATACAACTGCCATCAGCATGCCTGTAACTTGCATATACCTCCTGCCATGAGAATTCAAAGTAACATTTTGCCCTGTTAAGGTCTCTTAATTAAGGTCTCTCCTTATATTCTTCTCCTACCTGCACTTAAAGAGAGCAGCGTTTGGCCTCTTGTAGGTACTTGCTCATTGCATGCTAGTTCCTCCACATAATTAGCCTCCAGCTTGACCCTGTAATTGCAGTGAGTAGGGCTGTGCATTTTTAAAAGCCATCCCGAGCTTAGCAGCAGCCCTGCCAGTTCCAAGGTACTGAGCATAGCAGAATCATGTCCTTCTGGGTACAAATCTGAAGGCCCATCTAAACAAGGCAGCGTTGCATCACATACAGCATTTTAGAACTAGTTTGAAGTAACACTGGCATTTCATTTCATTTTCATTACTCCTGTTCTTGCATTACCTGGAATAATAACATTACAACCTTGCTAAACCATGCTTCAAGTTTGCAAAGATTCACTGGGCTTCCCTGAAAGAATATTACTATGGCAAAGACTAGGGCTCTGCACAGGGACGTAGGACGTTAACACCTGAGCACAGCACTTGAATCTCAAGAAAAGACATCTCACCACACATAAGCTCATCAGAACCATCAATACAATCTGGAAAGGAGTCACACTGTTGCTTCAGGAGGATGCACTGGCCGCTTGCACATCGGAACTGATTGGGTAGACAAATTGCTGCACAGAAAGAAAGAAAAAGTTAAGTACTACTTGCATGGGACATTTGAGCATCTTAAGAAAACCAAAAGAAGTGAGACACGAAGCCACAGTGCATTTTATATTATGACCAGATAGGCACAGAACACCTGCTTCACTGCTGTGGGTAAAACGCAAGTCTGCATTTCTCTTATTTTTCCTTCTTCTTGTTACACATCCTACTCAGTGGGGCTAAAACAAAATTTTGATCCCAGTAACTCCCCATCCTTTGTCAAATCAGGCCCACTGGGGCAAAACTGGGATTGAATCAGCAAGAATGTCTTACAATAACTCACAAGGTGTAGCTGATCACTGATGTGTTAACAAAACGTAGTAACTTGGTATGTTATAAAACCTTATATAGCATATTGGGTTTTCTGTGAGGGGTTTTGGTTTGGTTTTGGTAGTAGGGGAGGGCTATGGAGACAGCCCTGTAAGAAGCTACTAGAAAGCTCCCCTGGCTCTAAAATATTGGGCCCACCTCTGACCAGGGCCGAGCCAATCAGCACCCCTGTGAATTCATGTATTTAAGTGGGGCTGCAGCGTGCGCACTCTCTCTCTTTTGCACCAGCCCTGACCGGCGCGGCCGCAGATGTGGGCATCGCTGTCCCAGTCCCGGCCCTGCCAGCTCAGCCCCAACTTTAAGCTCAAGCCCTGCTGCAGCTGCAGCCCGAAAGAGAGAGCCGGGAACCCTTCAGAACCATCTGAAAGGACCTGCAGCAGAGAAAGGAGAGAGGGGTGAGGAGACCAACTGTGCAGACACCAAGGTCAGTGAAGGAAGAAAGGAGAGATGGGAGAAGAAGGAGCGCGGAGCCACGGTTCCCTCTGCAACCTGTGGCAAGAGCGCAGGTCGACCCGTCTGCAGCCTGCGGAGGTCCACTGGTGGAGAAGATCCACATGAGAAGGTGGGTGTCCCTGAAGAGGCTGTGAGTCCATGGGCAGTGAGTGCTGAAGCAGTTTGTGCATGAGGGAACTGCAACCATGGGCAGACTCACGTTGGAGTTTTGTGGAGGACTTTTTCCTCCTGTGAGAAGGCCACCACATGGAAGCAGAGGGAGAGTGAGAGGAGCCCTCTCTAACCCTGAAAGAGGAAGGAGTGGCAGAGACTGCATGGGATGAACTGACTGCAAGTCCCATTCCTATCCCCCTGCACTGCTGGGCAAAGTGGGAGAGGTAAAAAAACCGGGAACAAAGCTGAACTTGGGAAGAAGGGGAGGGAAGGGGGGAAGGTGTTTGACTTGAAGACCTGGTTTTATCTCTCACTGTTCTACTCTGATGTTACTGATAACAAATTAAAATTGTTTTGTTTTTCTCCCCAAGATGAGTCTGCCTTTTGCCTGGGACTGTTAAGTGGTGAGAAGCCCTTTCAGTCCTTATTTTGTCTAGCCCCCTTTTGTGGGGATTGTGGCGCTCAGTTGCGCACTGGGCCTAAACTACCTCATATAGTCTACGCTATGTTATGTAGCCCTGTATAATATAACCTTGCTAAATAACTCCTAAATTTCGTATCTATGTTTAGAGGACTCTGTTTCAGCAAAAAGGACTTGTTAATTAACTCTGGAATCTCAGTCAATTCAAAGGATACTAAAGGATCAGTAAAGAGACTGTCTTACAACGACTGGTAACCAGCAACCCTGGAAGGTTCACAGTACATGTTATTCAGTGTAAAAAGGAGAAAGGTTCATTTCTTCCGGAGGAGAATATCCACATTCATGTTTTGTATCACAGCACTGGTGGTGTTGTGAAGCGGACTTCCTGAATAGCCATACTTACTTTGCCATGGCCTAGTTTGCAGACCAGTTCTCATTTAAAAGAACTAAATTATCTATGGAGAAAAAAAAAACTTAGCTAGGAGCTTCAAGTGCATCAGCTCCTGATTTGGACTGTTATGCCCCCAGTAAGTCAGAAGCACCTCTACAAGGTCTTACAGGGTATGCAAAACACACATATGTTGATACAAGGCTCTAAAGGTATCTAGAGCTCTCACCACCCCACTTAGGTTCTTGCATTATGAACTAGGGCCAAGTTCTGTGTGCATTTTCCTATTTGCTAGAGGCTGCCAGCCCTCTGCTTATTCTTGCAACTGTCTGCTGCTCCTTTGTCTTCCATCAAGACTTCAGTCTTAATATCCTTTCCCTTCTCATATGCTGTATCTCCTGTTGCTGTTCTGTCTTGTTGGACTCCTTGTTTCTTCTTGATCCAGCAATGGATAACTTGGAGCACTGAACCCGTGTTGTACAGGAGATGAAGTTTCTTCAGTGGCATGGTAATCCAGTTGCAGTATCAAGAGACTGTAACCTTGTGACTTCCACTGGGTATGAAGAGGATCAGCCAGCAGTGCCACAATAAATTCAAGATGAAAGCCACAGTCCTGAAGATGTGGGACAAGAACCATGAACATATCCAGGAACATTTCCTTGGCAACTTCCAGTCATATTCTGCAACCCCTGTGCCAATGCTTCAGATTCAACTCTCCAAAAGCATGCCTTGGGAAACCAGGGGGCAGGAGAAGTGGCTTCTGATAATCACGGCATTGAACTCAAACCTATGGAAAGGTAGTGATTATCACTGCTGTGACCAGAAGGCAATTCCTCTGATGCATTTAGTAGAAAAGTTCTGTTAAGGCCAGTTCGCCTCACCACCTTAATACACCTCATACAAAGGACAGGAGTGTACTATATGCCACCTTCCCTTCCCCAAACCCAGTGGATTATAGGCTGACACATGCTAAGCGATGAGAAAGGTCTATCAGTTCTATTTTTCTTAGGAATCCACTCAGGCCTTGGCCTGTAAAGATTCCTGAAGACTATAGAGCCACGTTTGCCACATCTCCCTCAGTCTAACCCAGGACACTGAGTATATTCACAGCCCTTCTAGGGAAGTGTCAGACAGCATTCTGGACAAAAGCCTAATCTTAGGTAACCCAAGTGCTTGCAAAGGACTAGGCACACAACCACTGAGCATTCAACCACTGAAGAAACGCATCTTCAACTATTCTAGACCAGCACCTCAAAGGGGCTGTGCAGGGCAAGGCAGGCACCTCCAGTTCATATGGTGCCAGCAACACTGGCATTAAGTTTGCTTAGCAGTGTCCACCATTCCACAGGAAGATGACCAAATGCACATTCCACTTTGACTCTGTGTGTGGGTAATGGCACTGTTACACTGCATATGGGCTCCATGGTGGACAAAGCACAGCCTCTTGATGAAGCACTAGAGGTAGTAAGTACCACTTCTCTCAAGAAAGACAGGAACTTGCACATGGATGATGTGCTTCTTGTTCACAAAGAAGGTGTTCTGGTGTTCAGGCTCAGAGCTGCAGTAGACATTGCAAACCCTCAAAATTGCTCATTGAAGCATCTACAAAAATCCACCTTGCTGGCCCAGTGGCAATGGTTTGACTACCACTGAGCAGGTAGAAGCCAAGCATCCTGAGGCTTCACAGGGCATGAGCCACGCTATTGAATAGGCTCCTGAAATTTTGTACAGCAATAAGAAGCCGTGGTGCCAACTCTTATAGTCAAGTGACTCTTTCAGCTATGCCTTGATACTAGACACAGAACATGCAAGTTTTCCAAAGGTTGATGCAATGCACCCATCCATGCCTCTCTCTTGGAGCTAACTCCTACAGTGGACTGCATACAAAGCAGCTGAAACAGCAAGAGTTCCTTGGACATCGTTCCACAGGTGTCTCACAGAAAGGTACATCCAGGATTATAAGCATCAGCTTGCTGAGTGAACTCTCAGAATAGCCAATTCAGCCACAGAATTAAGTCTGTATCTTCCTCCCTGTGGCACCTTCAAGTGGCAACTATCCAAAGGTGAAGTGGACACCGTGGAAACAGTACAAGTAAAAATCGTAATTATACAGGAAAAAAACCCCAACCAACCCATGTGATAAGTTCTGCCAGTTTCTTTCCACTTTCATTCCGAATATGGATGAAAGATACTCTCCCCAGCCTCTCGCATATCTACAGATACATGGCCAGCATTTATGTAGCTACCAAGAAGTTTAATTTGAGCAACAGAATAGGAAAGAGGGAAAGAAAAACGGAATCAGTGGATAGCTTAGTTAGGCTTATGGTTAAGGCCATTTTTCCCCATTTGAAACTAAAAATCATATACACACACAGACATATATATATACACACACACATATATATATATACACATATATATGTATAAAGAATAGTTAGAATCCCAAATGAATGCTTATATTAGAACCATGAGATCAGGAAAATTAATTTTACTATCACAATCCGCTTCATCAGATTTATCTTGGCAGTCAATTTCTCCATTACACCGCAAGTGTGCATCGATGCACTGTCCTTTCTCACACTGGAACTGGGATGCAGAGCATATGGGGCAACTGTCTTCATCACTCTGGTCATCACACTCAGGAAATCCATCACACCGCCATGCCATTGGGATACAGTCAATCTCTCCAGTTGCACAGGTAAACTGGTCTGGGGAACAAGTTGGAGGTTCTGGAGAAAGAGAAAACAAATCACATTTGTATATTCAGTTTTGTCCCTTGCAACCGAGTAAAAATGTGATGGGCTTTTTCCAGAAAAACACGCATGTCTGGACTGAAGTTCTTCTGGAGCAATGTTAAGATTCCAGCAAAGAGGAAAACATGATTTTGCACAGGGAATGAAATTTTGCCAACTTCATAACAAAAACTGGATGCATGGTGATTGAAGAAGTTGATCTAAGTACAGGAACTGCAAATACTTACTTTGGCTCTAACAACCACCTTTCGGAAGGCAGTCATACACATAAAGTCAAATGAATACTCACATTTCTGATTGCAAACCACTCTCTACACAATTTTAATCCCTGCAATTACATTAGCCTAGAACCACTCTTCATAAATACCTGGCACATTGGGTTAATTGGCAAAGAATACACCTAAAACATAATGCCTGCTTCTGCAATATCTGTTTCTCTGTTTTTCCAGTGGTTTCTCCACAAACAAATTTCTGAGTCAGATACAAATTTAAAAATATGAATGTAGAAAAAGTATCTGTAAAGGCCTGTTAAACATTAAGCTAAGTTCTCTTGCTGGAAAGCCTGCAGGCTGCAGGTCAGTGGAGGTTCAGAGAGCAGTCTGAGAGCACTGTAGGCCTTCCCTGGTCTTGCATTCTTTCACTATGGTCACAGACAGAACACTGGACGTTGTGCACAGCCATTTTTATATTTCTTGGACCTAAGAAAGCTGGGACTTCTTCCAAATGTGACTTTTCACAGACCCAAGATCCCCGCATCAATCCATTCCACATCCACACTGTTGCTCAAGTTGTAATCACACGCTGATACCATTAGGCAGCAGTTACAACCTCACATAGAGATGCAACAATTATACTGCAATAAGGCATTCATAGTTGCTTTCTTCAGAAGGTCAAAAGACAAAGACAATCCAGATCAAGAATCTTTTGCAAAAAATGCTTCTAATTCTTACATAAAGCAAATTAGCACACACTTTTTCACCATTAGTATCAATGAAAGAAACAGACATCTAAGTCCCTTCAGTTGTTATCAGTAGCAGTTAGTTATGTTCAGAATGAGCGGGCCATCTCAAAACCCTGGTACAGCAAACAAAACATTTCCACTCATTTCCAGAGTCAATGGGTCAAATCCCTGTGACGCAGTTAAATCAGAGGCTAAATCACTAGTCCCCACATCTGCAGTTGGCAATTAATGCTCTAAGAAGATGCTTTACCACTTGAATTAAGAAAGTACCACATCATAGCCTGTTTATGACAACAGTATTGAGCAAGCTGGAGGTGTGCTCTGAAACTGGATTGTAACACTGCTCTGGAAACCCAGTGAGCTTTTATTAACATCCAGGCTCGGGAATGAACTTCACAAAGAACCCAGCATAAGGAAAGCTTCTCAGTTGTAACCAATGACAAGACTTGTATGAGTATTTTTCCCCTGAGGGTGGTGTTACAGATCCTAGAGCTATGCAATTATGTGCAAACCATTTTTAAAGTACTGCTGTCCTCCCTTCATTAAGGACAAACGTTCCACAAATGAGACTCAAGTATAATCAAGAGCTCGAAAAATGAAATACAATTTAAAAGTGCAAATGCATTTGGTTTTTGAAAATTTTATGATTTTTACGTTTCTTATTTATCATTATTTCGTGTAGCAATATGAGAATTAAAAATATAGGCACTGACCTATAATTCTTGAATTAAATTTTGACATGAGTGTGCTGTTCAGAAAACTCAACAGACAGATTACTACTTCTGCAATTAGAGCCACATTTTATCTTGGATTATGGTTGCACTTGGCAGGCACAAGCTTTCATCTAAAAAGTTGTCAGGAGCATTCAAAAGGCTACAGGGACAATGTTCTCCAGCTGTCCTGGTTTACTGGGAGTCAGTTTTCTGTTCAGGAAAGCTGCATTTCTGCAGGAATTGCCCACGGATACAAACTGATAAAACACTTTGTTATGGTTTTCAGCCAGCACTGCTATGTGATGACCAAGGTCTTTAGCAGTTTTAAGATAAACAGGTGCAGAGGCTGGGGGAAGCTGAAACCCAGAGTAGCAGACCCCAAGATGATCCCAGGCTGGCCAATTAAAATGATTCCATAACATAAATGTCATGCTTACTATAAATTGAGGAGCTTGCTAGGGACAGCCTTCCTTCTTCAATGGCTGAAATCTCAAGAGGGCCTGGTCCGCTGTCCTACCTCTGAGACCTACTCCTCCACTACACTGGCTGAGTATAACTTTGCATACTTTACATTAATACTGTTATTAATATTGATTTTCATCTACCTGAGAGTAGGAAGGCTCTACAGAGCAACCTAGATATGCTGGATCAATGACCTGCAGCCAAAACGTTCAACAAGGCCAAGTGCTGGGTCCTGCACTTCAGTCGCAACAACCCCATGCAGTGCTGCAGGCTTGGGGACGAGTGGCTGGAGCTGCCAGGCAGAAAAGGACCTGGGGGTACACGGTATTTAGTCAGGAGTCAATTGAATATAAGCCCGCAATATGTGCATGTGCCTATGAAGGCAAATGGCTTCCTGCCCTTGTATCAGAACAGCATGGCCAGCAGGACTAAGGAGGTGATGGTCCCTCTGTACTTCACACAGAGTCACAGAATCTCAGGAGTTGGAAGGGACTTCGAAAGCTCATCCAGTCCAACCCCCCTGCCAGAGCAGGGTCACCCAGACCAGGTCACACAGGAACACGTCCAGGCGGGTTTTGAATGTGTCCAGAGAAGGAGACTCCACAACCTCTCTGGGCAGCCTGTTCAGTGCTCTGGCACCCTCACAGGGAAAAAAGTTTTTCCGTATGTTCACATGGAACCTTTTCCGTGGTTTAGCTGCTTTTGTCACTTCAGCAAGGGTTCCCCCGCGTGACCCTCTGCTCTGGAGCCCTTCACCTCAGTGACAGGCACTGGTGAGAGCGCACCTCAAACACTGTATTCAGCTATTGGCTGCTACTATGGCAGACAAGATAGGTTAAGTTGTTGTAGGCTTAGTGATGGATTAGAATAAAAAAAAAAATCAGACACTGAAATGGAGGCCCCTTAACTTTTAGATTTATAGCTGAAGATAACAAAGAAGTGGGATGTAAGAATATCTCATTGGCCATGTGGTGCAAAAACAATACAGCAAGAAATATAAGTAGATTGATTTCTGGCCCCCCCGCAGATGTAACCAACACTGCTCTAAATTCACATAGCGTGTCGTGGTCATGGGAAAGAAAACAGTTTATAATGGAAATGATTGTCCCATGGGAGGTCAGAGTTCAGCCAGAAAATGAAATCTACAGCTAAATGAATACATAAAAAGAAATCGAGAGAATCAATAGAGTCAAATGACTCAAGGTATGATGCCTCGCAAAAAGAAAGAATGGGGGGTTTTGTTTTGTTTTTAATCCCCTCTACAAGGGTAACATAACAATTTTCAAAAATCCTGGGACTGTGAAAGGTAGTCTAAAGGGAATTTCTACCACGTGGAAAGAGGAGAGCTACTTTCATTAAAAAGGATTGCAATGGAGCTTTTGGCCTACATTTCATAACTCGACAGTACAGTGCTTCATGTTATGAGGTCAAATTCATTTGAAAGACTGGAGTATCACACTGTGGGAATCACATGCACAGTCTCTGCTGCTAGGTCATCATGGGTTGATGCAACATCATCTTGTAAGCTCTTGTTTAAAGCACAAAACTGTCACATCATACAGTTATAAAAATCTCAGTAGAAGATGCAAGTATTTTAAGGTCAAGCAAGAATATTCTGCTCACAATGAAGGGTCACATATGTCCAAAAACTGAAGCAGAATACAGCTGGTAGAAGAATCAAAGGTCAATTTAATACATGATGCAACACACCACATGTAGGAAAACACTGAGTAAAATCCGTATTTTGGATTGGAATGCAACCTCAATCCCACTCTTCTTTGATGTAAACTGCTTAGCAGGACTGTTAAACATAACTCACCTCCACACGTTAAGAGATTCTGTAGAAGCACAAGGTGCTCGGGGCATGAACATCTTGGAGTCCCATCCCCTTTAGCAATGCAGATGTGCGAACACCCACCATTGTCACGGGAGCACGGATGCACAGCTGGAGAAACACAGAAGAGAGCATGAGACACAGTAGAAGAAACCATAGCTACTTCTAGCTAGGCCAAACTCACAAAATCACTTGCAAACTACTTCTCTTTGAGTAACCAAGATTTCACTACAAATTAGTAGGGAGATAAATGCAGGATTTTTCAGTTCAATGCTCAAAAGCTGATTTACTATTTCATGAGGACTACACTTCTCCCAGTCACAGTGATACAGAGACATTTAAAGGACTTCTGAAAAGAATTTGAGAGCTCAGGTGAAGAGGAATGAGCAGGAAGATCTGAGAAGGTCACATTTACAGCATACCTAGACATTCCACCTGCCTTTCTAGGGTAGCCAGGCACCAAGAATTAACATATATCATTGCAGAATGCCAGCCCCCAAAAGCTTCAGGAATTCTCTTTTAATCTTAAAGAGCTCTTAAGTGCTAGCCTCTCCACTTCCCCGTTACTCAAAAAACTGCAAGATAAGCACACACAGTTGATTTTTTTTGAAGATATGAAGGTACATGCGTGTGTTGTCAAATCAGTTACCCAGAAGCAACGAGTACACGAGAGCTCCTAATAGAATCACTCTAAATGACCACTAGGTGGGTATGAAACGGGTGCAGAGAAGTGAGATCTCTGTCTGAGGACCCCAGCCCAACAGAGTCAGAGGAGACCCAGTCTCCTGCCTGCTATTCAAGCTGACAGCCGAGCATCTGCTTGAGCAATCTGGGGGGTTATAGCCTGTGTTATTTGTGATGCTGCCGAACAACACATTCTTTACTACTAATAAGGACAGGACCAAGACTTTCCACAGGGAAATAACAGTATATTTATCATAATTTCTGTATGAAAGTTGTTTTCCATCTGTTCAGGCTTCTCAGCAACCTTTAACAAATTCTTTAATTTAACAGAGTGTTGGAGATGCTGTTTGAGCCATGGGTTGCTAGCAGAAAAAGTGCATGCATGTATACTTGTGTGGGTACCCGCACGTGTGCATATGTATTTTTAATTCCCTGTTGTAACACTTGTCACGTCTGTAGGACAGTCTCCAGCTGCAAAAGGTGGCTACTTTCAGTGTGACTTAGAAAAAACGGTATGCTTGCCATAAAAAATAAACGTTCTTTCAAAACACATGGGATATAGAGTAATATTTTTTTAACAGTGCTGACAATTAAAGAAAACATTATTTTTCCATGATTTAACACAAGAAAAGTACAGGGATCTTGTTAGGTCATGCAGAGAGAAAATTAGGACAGCAAAAGCTCAGCTGGAACACAATCTGGTCACTGTCGTAAGAGATATCAGAGAATGTTTTTACAAGTAACAATAACAAGAGACCCAAGGAGAATCTCCATCCTTTAGTGGATGTGGCAGGAAACACTTCCACCAAGGATGAGGAAAAGGCTGAGGAACTTAATGCCTTCTTTGCCTCAGTCTTCAATAGTCAGACCAGTTGTCCTCAAGGTATTCAGCCCCCTGAGCTGGAAGACAGGGATGGAGAGCAGAATAAACCACCCATAATCCAGAAGGAAGCAGTTAATGACCTGCACTGCCACCTGGACAGACACAAGGCTATGGCACAGGAAGGGATCCACCCGA
>NW_010199886.1:26889-29505 GCF_000695765.1 Mesitornis unicolor
GGGGTGGGAAAAAGAGATAAAAAAAGCCACTCTCCATCATTTATCAACAGTCCTGGTTAACTGGGAGGTCCCAGTCGACTGGAGGGTTGCAAACATGACGCCCATCTACAAGAAGGGCTGGAAGGAGGATCTGGGGAATAACAGCCCTGTCAGTCTGACCTTGGTACCAGGGAAGGTGATGGAGCAGTTCATGTTGAGTGCGCTCACACAGCATGAGCAGGACAGCCAGTGGATCAGGCCCACCCAGCATGGGTTCATGAAAGGCAGGTCCTGCCTGACCAACCTGATCTCCTATGACCAGGTGACCCTCCTAGGGGATGAGGGATGTTGTCTATCTGGACTTCAGTAAAGTGTCTCCCAGAGCATTCTCCTAGAGAAGCTGGCAGCTCATGGCCTAGATGGGCATACGTGAAGCTGGGTTAAAAACTGGCTGGATGGCCGAGCACAGAGAGTTGTGGTGAATGGAACTAAAGGTCACAGAGGCACTGGAGTGTGTCCAGAGAAGGGCAACAAAGCTAGTGAGGGGTCTGCAGCACAAGTCGTATGAGGAGTGGCTGAGGGAACTGGTATACTGGTTTGGAGAAGAGAAGACTGAGGGGAGACCTCATCGCTCCATACAACTATCTGAATGAGGGTTGTAGTGAGGTGGATGTTGGTCTCTTCTTCCAAGTTGCTAGTGATAGGACAAGAGGAAATGGCCTCAAGTTGCACTATGGAGGAGTTAGATTGGGGTTGTCTGTCAATGAAAAACTCAACATGAGCTGGCAATGTGTGCTTGCAGCCCAGAAAACCAACCATATCTTGGGCTGCATCAAAAGTAGTGTGGCCAGCAGGTTGAGGGAGGTGATTCTGCCCCTCTGCTCTGCTCTGGTGAGACCCAACCTGCAGGCCTGTGAACACAAAAAGGACATGGAGCTGTTGGAGCAGGTCCAGAAGAGGCCATGAAGATGATCAGAGGCTGGAGCACCTCCCCTATGGGGACAGACTGAGAGAGTTGAGGCTGTTCAGTCTGGAGAAGAGAAGGCTCCAGGGAGACATTATTGCAGCCTTCCAGTTCCTGAAGGGGTCCTACAGGAAAGCTGAGGAGGGACTTTTTACAAGGGCAGGTAGTGATAGAATGAGGGGGAATGGTTTTAAACTGGAAGAGGGGAGTTTTAGACCAGAGATTAGGAAGAAATTCTTTCCTGTGAGGGTGGTGAGACACTGGCCCAGGTTGCCCAGGGAAGCTGTGGATGCCCCCTCCCTGGCAGTGTTCAAGGCCAGGTTGGACAGGGCTTTGGGCAGCCTGGGCTGGTGGGAGGTGTCCCTGCCCATGTGTGACTCCTTTCAGAAGACAGTGCCTAAAATGGCTCCACCTCTGATGGGAGAGAAATTCTACATCCACAATAATTCATTGTAGGAGCTTCCTGCTCATTCTCCCTCCTTCATTGGAGGCTTTTACATCATCAGGTGTGCCGAGCCAAACCAGTCATGATTTCAACAGGGGTCTGAAAGCCCTGGAGAAAAGGCAAGTACAAACCTTTTCTTTCTTTCTAAAGGTTTTTCCAAGTCTTACTATTTGGTTGTACAACCATAATTACAAGTAGCTTTTAGTGTGAATATAATAATATAATATCATGTGAGATTGTACAAAACAGGTCAATAAGTGCCATGACATCACATATTAAAGCTGTGCAGACATACTCCTCTGGACAAGAACAAGGAACTTGTTTCTCCTCCTCTTCTAGGATCCTGACTGGCAAAGCCACAATCACTCCATGGCTTACTTGAAGCCGACTGTACAATGTTACTACAATATTGAGCTGGAGGAGGACTTTGAGACAGTGACCAAGAGTGAGACACGCCAGATATTGAAATAAACTCACAGAATTCCTCCATATCAAGCTCTTCCACAGCATGAATGCCTGTTAGGTGAGCAATTCGGCCTTGAATTCGAGTCCTTTTGTACCCATTCATTTTCTCCACTCTCTCAATCATCTGCTGCTGACGATCAATCCAATACAAGTGATTCCCCAGCACAGTGAGTCCCATTGGCTGAAGGATGTTGGAATCTTCCAGGGTCACACGGTTAGCACCTGAGACCAACAAAAACAAAGACTTGGTTTACATATCTGATTTAAAAAATGAGGAGTCAAAACAAAATTGTAACTTGGTGCTTCTTATGCTTTCGTATTTAATTTTGGAATAAAGACCTTATGCCTGCTTGCATTTGAAAAATTAAAGTTTCGAATATCTACACAAAATTAGATAATAGAATATGGATACATAATAAAAATGCTATGAGCACTGGATTCGATTAATTTGCTGCATAAATTCTGTAGAGCTCAGCCAAGCATAAAAATGTAACACATATTTCAATTACAGATTCTCATAGTTTGCAGATAAAATTACTGCCTGTAATTACTCTTGCTTGACTGTCATAACAAACAGCATCCATTCAAGTCAAATTTAATTGTAGAGAGACCAGAAATTCTTGGACTTGCAGTTGGGGTTTTAGTTCTTTAGCCCTGAATTTCTTTTGTTTCCAAACCAACGAGGAAGACGTCTTTGTTTCATTCCATTTTCAGAAGAAACATGCATGAACAGTATGGGACACAGTACAGTCCTGGTTGTAAT